>NC_066593.1:4524773-4564773 GCF_905475345.1 Vespula vulgaris | reverse complement strand
GTTAAAAAGTTTCTTTATATTTATAATTCGCTTATAAAATATCTCTATATCGTTGGATAATATTGGTGAATTATCCATACAAAAAAAAAAAAAACAACAATGAAAGAAAAGCGGAAAGAAAAAAATCCCAACGCATTTTTCTTTCAATTCATAATTATAGATACATATATCGTTGCGAACGTAATCGTAGATACGAGCATGCTCAGAACATGCAGCTGTTTCTAAAAATCCAGAAAAGGATTGTTTATCAACAACGATGAGCCGCGGTTAATTTTCGGTAAAAAAAAGAATCGAGAAAAAAGTAGAATAAGTAGAACGCGCGGAGGAAATATTTCACAATTCGAAATTGTACTTAAATATTGTAAATAAGTAATAATAAAATGTTATCGTTCTAACACGTAATACACATAACATATATGCGTAAATAGATAATATATTTATTTCCCAATATCTATATACGTATATGCGTAAAGTAAAAATAATCGAAAAACACAATTCAATAATTATTCTCGCTTCGCGTATTTGACTACTTAGTGAGGTCGTTTAAAATTTGTCAGGAATAATTCGACAATCCGCTCTCATTTTTTCTTTTTTTCATTCGTTTCCTCGAAAGTGATAAAATGGGCATGAAATAAAAGAAGAGGTTCGCTCGCGCTTCCTCTTTTATCCGACGTTCCCATTGTAAGCAATCGACGGACGATCGATGTCGCGATGGTTTGCCATTATAGACTGAACCGATCTTCCCTTTTTACCGGTTAGCCGAGCGATGGTACGCGCGGTACGACGCGACGCACCTCCTGCAAATAACTCTGCTTCCGTAATACGCGTCGGCTGGACTAGATTTGTGCGCAGAAAAACGAGCCCTGTAGCCTTTCTTACGCGCCTCTTCAGCCTCTTCCGACGTCGAGGACGCGTCGTCGTCGGATCGCGGATATATACCGTTAAAAGTCGTCCTCACAGCTTTGCGGAATCTTTTCGAATCGAATCGAATCAATTCTCAACGACATTTAACGCGGCATATATAGATTGAAATTACACATCGTTGAGAGATCGTCCGACTGCTCGAAAGAATTAACGGAGAACGAATTTAACGGCATGAGAAATGAAAGAAAAATAAGAAACGTAAGTAATTGGCAGTCCAAGCGCGATCCAAGCCGAGAATAAAGGAGATCTCTCGATACGTGAAACCGCAGGCTGCAACGTTATAAAACCGAGAGCCCAACTGGCGATAATCGGGCCAGTGATAAGGGAGAGCGTCCGCGAGCCGTTCGACGTATGAAAGCTATCTCTATCTATCATGGACGGAATCGAACAAGTAAAATACATTTGTTTTCCTATCGAGCTTACAGGAGAGAGAGAGAGAGAGAGAGAGAGAGAGAGAGAGAGAGAGAGAGAGAGAGAGAGAGAGAGAGAGAGAGGCACCTGGAAAGTCGGTATTGTCAAAAATAATCGGGAAAATAGAAAGTAAAATCTGAATGGTGAGGAGGATGAGGCGATGGGGGAGTAGGAGAAGAGTCAGGATCGAAGAAGGGCGAGGAGAAGGGAGGTAAATAGGAGGGATGACGATGATGAGGATGAGGATGGGGATGGGGATGGGGATGGGGATGGGGATAAGGAAGAGGAGGAGGATGGGATAGGATAGGGGAGGTGAGGTGGTACTACCGCTGAGGATGCGAATGAGACATATGAGGATGATAGGCAGCGTGATGAGGTGGCAGAGGAGAGGGACAGGATTGTTGATACGGTCCACCGGCGAGCATCGGTCCAGGACTGGAACAGGGTACGAGGTGCGAGCTCGGCGATGCCGCATGCGCATGCGCGATCAGATGAGCGTGCTGCGCGTGCGAGGGCGGCGCGTGCTGCGAAGCCGGCGGCGGTGGCGGTGGCGGCGGACCCGGATGACCACCGGTGGGTCCGCCGCCCGCTCCGGGATAGCCACCGTGTAGGGAGCCACCGTGAGGCGAGCCATAGACCAGTTGCCTTACTTTCTGCTCCTCGTCGCCGATGTTGTAGGTTAACTCGGTCTCCTCGAACCCGGTCGCCGACATCCGTTGATCTCCCGAGGAACCGGAAGGCGGTGGATCGGGACTGTTCAGGCACGTCTGGATCAACGCTTTCCCAGCTTCGCTCGTTATCATCGGTTGCAGTTTGCGCGTCGCAAACGTGTACACGTGACCGGTCTCGCTCGCTACCAATAGCATCACTTGCGTACCGGTCAACGTCGACAGCTCGTACGCCTGTGAACGAAGATATCACGTATTATTTATTACTCGATCGTTAATTTCCTGCGTTAACGAACTTCGATCTCGAAGATCGCACCCGAAAGACTTCGTGTACCTACCTACAGCTTCTTTTTCTTTTTTGTCTTTTTCTTTCCTCCCTCATTTTACTCACTCCCTTCATTTTACTCTTGCACCCGAGGGGAAGGAAAATAAAATCATCGAAAATTGTCCCTCTTCACTCGGCGATAAACTGACTTTGAGATTACTTGATTAACTCGGACAATTACGTTCGTTGTGACTTTAAACGACCCGTTGATGAAAACATTCTTATTAGGTGCACGCTCCTCGTTAGACTTTCTAATTAGATATCGTCCGAAGATATATATCGGTTCCTCGTCCTATCCCTTTACGCACATTATAGAGAGATAACGATCGCAAGAGAGAGCAGGGTATAAATACGCGTACTCCTGTTCGCAGCTGTTCCATTCGGTCACGTGACCGTCGGTTAAACGCGGCGCGCGAACGTTCGAAGTGCTGCGCACAAGTCTTTCTTTACGAGTACGACTCAAACGTTTCTCCTGTCCCGATCGGCAAAAAATTACAACGGTTCGAGTACTTGCGATAAGGAATGACCTGCAGCGTATTTTCCTATATTTTCCTTTCTTCTTAATATCGACGTAATATCGTCGCTCTTTATAATAATATACATTACATAGGATCATTTCGATAAAGAGTTTAATGAGTAAAAATTATGAAGGAAATTACGTTATATATAATGCATCGATTTATAAAAGAATATACTTTCTTACGATAACACGAAATGGTTTCACACATTTTCTTTTTTTTTTTTTTATTTTTCTACTCAAATACATTTAACTACTTAAAAAAAAAAAAAAAAAAAGAATAAAACGAGTATTACAAGGGAAAAGAAATGAATGAAAGCGAGCTAATAAAAATTACATTGCTATGGAGTTATCACTTACAAGATTAGATACACAAACGTAAAAAAGAACTAAGCCAAAATAGAATTGTCGTTAAATTCTATATGCATACATATAAGAATCAAAAAGAAAGAAACTTTTTCACTCCGAACGTTGTCATTATTAATCATCACGGGTAGTAACTACGGGGGAATGAGAATGAAAGAAAGAGGATAGAGAAATCTTCGCTAAGTGGTAAAAAAAAAGAAAAAAGGGAAACGAAAAAAAAAAGATCGGCACGGCATGGCCTTTGATCGTAATATACGAGCCTTTATACTTTGGATGACTTTTGAGATGACTACATGTATTTTAGGAGATATTAGGATGCGTTGCTATTATTATACTACGTTTCTACTCCGACAGCTACGCCGGTAAGCTACGAAAGTGAAGGAAAGCGAGTATAAATAAACCGAGACCGTAGCCTTAATCGCGCTTAGACGAGCTATTTACTTACATCGTTCACGTATTTCCATATAATCGAAAAAAAAAACGATTTCGATCGATCCATCAATCGATCTTTGATCGATCGATCGATCTTCCTTCGTTTTTTTTCCAATAAAAGTCGATCCGATAATCGAAACTAGTTCGTTCAAAACTTTACACTATTATGTACTTATCGTTAATCCAAAACAAATATATATGTGACTATTATCACATAATTATCAATCCAAGCTACTTTTTTCTTTTTCCTTTTTTTTTTTAATTTTTTATTTCTTTTTTTTTCATTTTTTATTCATTTTTTTTTTCATTTGCAAGGTTGCAACATAACATCGTTCATGAATCAATGTTTATGTTCGTACCAATACTATTCGATAGTTACGTGAATTCGCGATTTACATGATTCCATGGACAAGCATTGATAATTATTCTCAAGAATTATTCTTTCACACGAATGGATATATATATATATATATATATATATATGGATATGTGTGTGTGTGTGTGTGTTGGAATAAAAAGATGAGATATATCACCTGAACGAGGTGGAGAAAGAAGCTTTGATAAACAAATAAAAAAATAATAACACACACACCTACAAATGTCATAATTTTCAGATGTAATTCAAAATCAATCGGAGTAGTGGTATCGATGATAAGTTATTCTTTTTTTCGAGTAAATTATATTACTTTTTGTAGGCCTTAATAACAAACGCATTAAAAAATATTTAAAGTGGATGTAAGCGAACGTTCACACATGACGTTACCGTAACTCAATCTTTTACAATATTTTTTAGGAAAGAATATAAAAATGTCATTCTTCTCAAAATTGTTACTCATTTTTTTTAAAAGGTTAAAGACATTATTAGAGAGAGAGAGAGAGAGAGAGAGATAATATAAGAAGATTTAATGTTACTACTAAGAATAGTCATTAATTGATTACGATAAATCGATTAATATTTTTTCTTATTGGGACTTATTGTTATTGTTATTATCATTCGCTACTATCTTAATCATTTCTACTACGTTTACCACGCATGTGGTTGCGTATGTACACAGAAACATACAAATAAAGAAGTAAAATGCAATTTTAACTATAATAATCATTACATCAATTACATTTAAGTTTTGGTCGTAGAAAAGTTGAACCTGTTGCACAAAAAATTGACTATTAACTTTTTAACATAAGTATGTAGTTATATGTAAATAACTTTAATATATACTCGATAAAAGAGGGAGCATGGTGAAGGACGACTAAAATCATTCCAATATCTTAATCAAAAAAAAAAAAGATCGAAGTTAAAGCTAAATCACTTCCGATCCATATTGTGAATTGAATTTATCGAACTTTCGATACATATATTTATAGTTTACAGATACATATATACTCGTTTATTAATTACACGTTCTCGATAAAACACGTTGAAACATTTTTTTGTATCCTTTTCGTACAAGACAAATTACTCGTTCGTTAATTTCTCGGCCAATTTTCTTTTCGATAGAAACGAAACTCGTCTATCGCATAACACCGACGTATTCGATAACTCGCAATAATTCAAAGAGCGCGCGATTCGGCGCTCCTGGGTAATTCAAATGAATCCGCGCGAAAGTTATTTCTATGCGCGCGACGCGACTGTAACGTTTTTGGAACGTATAAACGCACGTATGTAACTTGATCGAATCAAACAAAGTATACCGAACGAAATACTTGTTTATAATCATTTTTACGTATCGTTCTAATCGATAGCAGGACCCGCTTTTAACCGAACGATGTAACTCGAACTCGATGGCGTTTACGAGCGTGAGTCGGAGGAGGATATAAATAAACCTAATACGCGTAACGAGTAAAGAAGAAATGCGACGAACGACGCTCGGTGTTTGAATCGACGAGTGAAAATGCTCGAAGATCTTGGATTTGTTATTCGAAGCCGACGCAGGACGTCGAACGCGTGAGCGCGCGTAATTCGTCAAGGTAACGTCTCGTTTCGCGAATTCCATTTCCGAGGTTTTTGACATATGACGAAACGAAAATACAAGGAGAAAAGTGAACGTAACAGACGATACATAGAAACATGAGATGGACTCGACTAACCTTCTTCATGATACCGGTCTTCCTCTTGGAGAATGTGGTGTACCTTCTTAGCTTGTTATCGATGTACTCCATTTTAATCTTGACTCTACCCTTGGTCTTCTTTCCATTAGAGGGTGGCGACTTCTTCGGCTGTCCGAGATTCGTGAAGGACTCATCGAGATTCTCGGCGACACAATCGGACATTGTCATGCCCTGTTGCTGCTGCTGCTGCTGTTGTTGTTGTTGCTGCTGCTGCTGCTGCTGCTGTTGGGAAAGTGCCTGCTGCCTGGCGTTAGTGTCGTCGGTATAACAAACATCCGACGTCGTCCTCTTGATGCCTCTGCTCTGGACCGTGGCGACGCCGGGCGTCGGGCCGCCCCCGGGCATCATGGTGGCGCCACCACGTTGGCCCAACTGAGAAGCAGCAGCGGCTGCAGCGGCGGCGGCAGCAGCAGCAGCACCGAGTTGGGAGGTGGACGGTCGCCCGTACATTTCCGTGGCACCGTCGCTACCGATCATCCCCATGCCGTAGCCGAGACTCGCGTAACGACCGTCCCTTCCGCCGCTAGGGTTGTCCATCACGGAGCCCGACACATTTATTATTATCTAATAGCACCCCTCGATCGAGCTCGATCGCCGCCACCGTATCGCGTAAACCAACCGCCGCTCTGCTTCCCACGTGATCGATCATCTAGAGGAACACGGGACAACAACGCGCACTACACGAGCGCTCCCCGCGAACTGTATGCGCGCGGTCCTATCGTAACTTGACCTACGTGCTCGAAGCGCTGCCTCCGCGTGCCCGTGCGCGCCATCTACCCCCACCACGGCGAGCGTGCGCCGTTAAAAAGTAGTCCACCCTTTCGAAATTCGATCCTTCCCACCGTGGACCGACGGTGTTTCCCCTTTCAAAAAATCTATTTCGATCTCGTTTAACGTTATCCGTCGACATCTCGCAGATTCTACGTCTATCGATCGCGATATTCGATCTCAATTCCGTCCCGCGGAGCGTTACACGGAACGCCGAGAGGGCGTCCCCGGCTGCCATATTTAGAAGTAGACGTTACCATATTAGGGCAAGTTTGCCAAATATGGTGAACAGAGGTGGTCCTTCCTTTTCGAATGATTGCACGGCGCGCCGCGGCAAAACACCAATCCAACTGACAGTAGCGCTTCCTGCACGCCTTTCCGTCCCCCCTCTGGCCTCCCTTGCTCTTCGAATACGTGCTAGCCTACGATTGATACCACGAGCGACGGATAACAGCCGCTCTTTTACGAGAACGCTGCTTTTCTCTACCGTCGATCCCGTATCTCCTCTTCCATCGATTTTCTTCCTACGTTTTACCTTCGACCGATCCAGATACTATTAAAGGTCCCTTCACAGGCAAAACTTTGACTTTTCTTCTACGAGTAGTATATATTGAATTTTTCTATTCCAATCAAGACGATTATATTTGTATTTTTCGTACAGAACGCAATTTTATTAGAGCGATACCCGATATTGGATTATCTCAACGTTTTACGATTATCTTAAATAGAAAGAAGTAGAAAACCTTAAGTATGTTGCAAGTGCGATATATTATTATTGTTCAGTCTTCGAAATATTTACAAAAAATCTCTACCTTTCCTATTACTGTACTATTCCTAATATCTTTAAATATCTTTTTTACAAAAAACAAAAGTATACTTTCTTCCGCCAGATTTCCTTTTTGTGCCGAATTCCAATTCTGTTTTTTACATCTCATAAAATATGGTATATACTGTACTTTAGGATCACTAATGTTTTTCCAACTACTCTCTATAGAATACAATGACGAAATTTGTTCTTATTAATATACATACATACACACATACATACATATACGAATATATTTACATCGGTGGACGTGACGCCTGCATTGACATTTCCTATTAACAACTTTTACAGAACGTGTCGTAGAATAATCGTACCGTTTCATTTATTACGACTTATTCTTTCCTTAATTAGGACAAAATATAAAATGAATATTACCGATTAAACAATTTTAACGAGTATTGACTTATATTGACACTGTTGCTATTTTTAACGTTTCTTTATGACTCAACGACAGAATGTATTAGAAATAAATCCCTCGTACGTATCAAGAGTTCATTCCCCTGGTGCAATCGTATGTGCCGCAGAAACCAAAGTATCGTGTATCTCTTTGGCGTACGCCACTTGCGAGCGCACCGTCATTAAAAATTGCGGATATGTTAAAGCTGGTCCTTCTTGAGCTCCTACTGTATCAGTGCGCGTTGGTATAACGGACATCGGTAGATATCTAACGGAACTAGAGTTTTGTGATAAACATTCTATAGATGTTTTCAAATGTAATTCAATTTGATCGCATATAGAATAAAATTCCTCCATATTTTTATTGAATCGATGATCTGGCTGATCTATGCCTTTTAAAGATCCGACGTCTACCAAACTGTTTTGATGCAACGTCTGAGCTGCAGTCTTAAGGGCTATAGCTAAAGAATCTCTCAACGGTCCGACTAAAGATTTTACTTTAGAAATATTATCCAATTTTTCCTGCGCTTGTTGCTGTTGTTGCTGCTGCTGTTGCTGCGCTTGCTGTTGTTGCGCCTGTTGAGCTTGCTGTTGATTCTGAGGCATTTGAGGATTTACCGATTGATTCATCTGATTTACTGCCATTGTTCCAGGTTGTTGAATCGGTGGTATATTCATCTTGACCTGTCGATTCATGAATTTGTTACTATCCGTTCTCAGTTTATTTTACGTATTATATTATTTGTTCACGAATAAATATATCTTATATAGAGCACGACAGACCGCTTCAAACTAACTTCGATTCAAGTTTTTAAACACTTTTTATACAAATGTAAATGACAAATACAAATGTCTAAACCTTTAAAAAACGTAAGACGACTAAAAAATTTGCCCATACAAAGGTTACATGCGATACATCAAAACTCTATATACCAGATATAAACATAACCAAGTTTAAACGATTTCATCGATAAAACAAGTTATTTGAAAGAACGACGATGATTTATTACCATTATTACCTGCAAGAATATTCACCTTTTAGAAAACTTTTTTATTTAACACATAGAATGCTAGGAATAACTCAATTTTATTTGGAAATGATGTAATAAAGCCAACGTAATTCCGGCATTTCAAGATGCGATATTAATTACGAAACTTTAATTATGAAACCTATTAATTATTCACTCTTTGCGTATAAACTAGTCAAGAGTTTTATGCTTTAAATAATATAACCGTTTCTTACTTATGATCATAACGTCTTTGCGAATCCATGGATCAACACATCGTTAACTCAATCGAATCAGATCGAATGCAATCGATTGTAATCGATTGTCGAGAAAAACCAATCAAATGCACTTACGACTAGACTTTTCAAGATGAACCAATCAACGAGTATCTATAATTCGACTACAAACGTTTGATACGAGGCAAACCTCGATTGAAATTAAAATTAAATTTATTTTTGACCAATATTTATCAATTATACATTCACGTTGATAATACATCTTAATGACTCGTCCATTATGAAAATATTAATTGATATCGTGTTGTTTCTTTTTTAATTTCACTAGACAAAAATATTCCTAAATATGATAAGAATCACTTTGAAACTTTTCAAGAAATTCTTATTATTTTTGATAATAAGGAACGATCAGCTTAAAGGCGAAGTTACAGGAATTTATAAGTTTCCAACTAGTATCCATTTTCTACCAATGAGTATACGTGTACGATGCAAACGTCGCATTACATATGGCGTCAGGAAACCGACGCCATCTAACGACTGGCATTCCTGTTTTTTTCGTGCGGGTAAAACCACGGCTTTCTGGAGCGCGGAACCCCTTTCACGGTTTTGTTTGTAACATCCAGTGTTTTAAGTGCATTTCGTTGTGATCCTTGCGATGCCGTGCGTACGGTGAATGAGATGATATACGCGGGAGAGCGTTCACGCGCGAGAGAAATGTGTGGGAAGATGAGTTAACCGTGTGTTAAAGCGCGCAGCGGTCAACCTTCCGACAAGTTTAGTACGGGAATCTATCCATATTCAGGACTTGATTGCACCGAGGTAAATACGCGTATGAGTGCAAAACAAGATACATACATACAGTTTCTCGACTTTCTCGCCCATTCGTTGGAACTTGGAAACATCGTTCGTGTTTATGTTTACCCCTCTAATTACCCCCCTCCCCCTTTCCATTTTCCGCCCGCCACCCTGCTCCTCTTGCCTTTTCTCTCTCTCTTTCTCTTTCGCTCTCTCTCTCTCTCTTCTCTCTTTCTCTCTCTCTCCTTCTCTATCAATCGCTTTCTTTCACTCTATCTCACTTATTCCTTGATTTTTTTTCTTCTTTATCTTCATATGAAAATTCTTTTATTATTATTATTATTATTATTATTATTATTATTATTATTATTATTATTATTATTATTTTTGTCTACTCTGATTCTTATTTTTTGATATTACCAAAGTGCATTGTTTTCTTTATCATATAGTGTGTTATGTGATTAAAAACATATTTAATTGATAGTAGAAAAATCACTCCGTCTTTTATATTGTGGATGATCTTCGTGATTTAAACATAATAGTAAATCGTTACAGTCAACGATTAGTATATGACCTTCTTCAAAGTTTTCAAGATATTAATAGATCAGAATGATATTTTTGGCACGAATATGTATTTTCTTTCTTTGTTTCTTTGATATTTACAATAACAAATCTTGTCATAATATAATGAACATATTTTTAATTTTTCCTAAAGCTTTAGTAGAAGTGTCAAGTAGTGGAGAATGAGTGCATCTGCTGTAAAGTCATCGATATCTGGAGTAGGGACATCCCCGACTTCGACTACTCACTCCATGCTTCCAATGAATGCTATGGCTCAAAAAGTAGTTCCTGGAACTGAATCAGGATCTATGAAACCTTTAACAGGAACAGGATTAAGCTATGTTACGTTGCAACCGCCAAGTCAGCCTCTCAGTTTGGTACAGGATCACAGACCGTCGGTTTACCAAACACCACCTTATATAAGTAACAATTCTGAAAAGGAATCAGAATCGGATAAGCTTATACCAAACGGCGTAGAAACTATAAAGGTGGATACAGAGCAAAATATACCTGCTCCTGTAAAGCCTAGTGAACCAAATAGAAATAACAACTTGAGTCCTGAAAATCCGACCCAAGACGAACAACGAGAAACTCCAGTAGAACCAGAAACGATCCCTCATGCCTTAGAATTTTCAGGTTGACGATAATATTATATCATTTTTGTTTGTTCGCTTATTACAGAATATCCTTTATTTATTTTTGATCAAATATAATCTTTAATCAGATCTTAATATTTTTCTAGCGATATGTCCTCAAGGACAAAACAAAGTTGAAGAAAAGAAAACTACTGTAAATAATGGCTCTAAAGAAGCTGAAGGTGTGCCAGTTAATGCTTCTCTACAAACAAAGTTATCGACGCATAAAACTGAAGATGCTCAAGTAAAACCAGAAGTTCAAAAAAACAAACCAACGAATCAGAGTGCAAAATTGAGTGGAGATAGTCCACCCGTACAACCATCAAATAATTCTTCAAAACCAGAAACGAAAGTTACAGCTTCGCCAAAAGCTAATAAACGAAAATCTAGAGAATTGAAAGATTTGAAAGGAATATCCGCGACTCCAGACGGGGCAAGTAAACCTAAGAGAAATCGCGTCCAAACGCAACCTTATCAAAGTCCTTTGCCAGAAATTGCGTTGCTTGTCAAAAGTTTAAACAAGTCTCCTGCGACGAAAGCTGCGGATGACAAGCTAATAGTATTCTACAAGTAAGTAATTTTAATTGATATGGAAGGGTGACGATATAATGCAAACTTCATACACAAATATTTATACAAATCTTTTTCTATATATCGAAATACCAATTCTTTAACCAATGAAACATGTTGACAAATGTTTCTTTTAGAAATGAATTCCTGGCTGTGAGAAATGCAGAAGGGAGTTTTTACGTTTGTCAAGCGATGCAAAATATTTATAAATCGAGCAGGCGTATTCGCATACGTTGGTTATCGCAAGATAAAAATAATGGTGAAATTTATTCTCCAGATTTTTACGACTTTATAGGTAATTTAGATTGATTCTTTCGTTAATTTATAGTAAAAATATATCAAGCTAGATGTTTCACTCATTCGTATCATTTTATCAAAATTAATAGATTGTACATGCATTTGGCTATACGTATAACAACAGAGAGTAGAATAGAGGAAAGATGTTCTTTCTTATTTTTCAGATTTCGATTGTATATTAACGAACCTAAATTTGAATAAAATCGATAAAAATAAATTTCAATTAACGAAGATAGAATTATTGCGTACGGAAAATATATTAAAACGAGCGATCGATGTAGAGGCCGGAGTGTCTGAAAAGCCTAGAGTAACGGAAGAACATCCAGATGGACGTAAGTATTTAATATCGATTCTGATAAAATTTCAATCGTCATTGCAGCAAAATATTTTATTTGCCTTTTAAACGAATATGTGCTTTCTTCCAGTCGATTTGTCTCTTTACAAAGATGAGTCACAATTGAAGAGAAGAAGAGGTCACGGCCCGTACAAGCAGAAACAAGGCCAACGAAAAAAATCGAAACGTTCGGCAAGTTCCTCCGAAGACGAAGGATCCGAGGACGAGTCGAAGGATGAAAAGAAGTCGTCGAAAACGGGACGTTCTAAAAAGGGATCGGTAAACAAAGCGTTAGCGATCGCAAAATCGGTTGCAAAAGGATCGAGCAGAGCGGAAAGGGCATTAAATAGAAGCACAAAATCTGGGAACAGTACGGGTAGCGAGTCCGCCGGTGGCACTGCTGCAGCCACTGCTACTGCTACTGCTACAGCAGCAGCAGTACCCGTAAATAGCGCCGCTACGCCGACGACTCCCATTGATTCAGCTAAAAATAATGGTGCAGACCCTAAAAAGATCGATGCGAAGAAAACCACGAAGCAGCAGCAGCAGCAGCAGCAGCAACAACAACAACAACAGCAGCAGCAACAGCAGCAGCAGCAACAACAGAGCAACAACAACACGAGTGGTGTACCAAGGACGAAGCTTCGTGGTAAGTGAGTTCATTGAAATCCGTTAGTTAAGTTTCTGACGTTTCTGTAGCTACGAATAAAATATTATATACGGGATGTTTAAAAATTTCTATTAAAAACTTGTAGGATTTGC
Source organism: Vespula vulgaris (assembly GCF_905475345.1). Taxonomy (NCBI): domain Eukaryota; kingdom Metazoa; phylum Arthropoda; class Insecta; order Hymenoptera; family Vespidae; genus Vespula; species Vespula vulgaris. The sequence continues at coordinate 4,551,834 of NC_066593.1, read as the reverse complement.
AACCGAGAACTGAGTAGGTAAAGTTTTCAATAGGAATCCCACGTACGGAAACGTACCGTGCTATAAAAGTGAAACAAAGTCAGATAAAGTGTTTAAATTTCTCGCTTCTACTGGCTCAAAAAACGTTGCTGACGTGTGAATTTTTATTTCAATAAAACAAATGTTTCCAGTTTTTCTCAATGGAAAGGATATTTTATATGTTGTTTTGTCATGTGAGCTCATAAAACGAGTGTTTATTGTATCGGAACATAGTTCACAAATACGATGCAACGAAATTGATGATCGCCATATCGAACAGCTCTTGTTAATAGATCATGTCTAACAAATGTCTTTAACTACAAAATAAGAATAACATCTGTTTCATAAAATGACATTGCTTAAAACATCCTTTCCGTACGGAAAACATTTTCTTATTGGAATTGGAATTTACATCGGCAATGAGTGCTCTTCGATCTTACGTAAGTGAAAGATTTGATTTTATTTAACTCGTAGAACGGTACGTTTCCAGACATGTTTATTAAAAACTTTATCTTTTCAATTCTCTCTACAAGTTCTAGGAGTTTGTAATAGAAATTTCGAAACAACCTGTATACATATATATATGTATATGTATATGTATACGTATACGTATATGTATATATTATACGCATATACAGAGTAATCTGTATGCTGGAATCATTCGATATCTCTGTTAATATTAAATTTAACGAAAAAGTCTGATACTATTTGTTATATTATCACGAAGGGGGCCAAAATAATGTATTATTTTTAATATTTTTATTGTGTTTCTGGTTATAAAAATTGCAAGGTATTCTTTAGTTTCTAGGCAGAATCGCAGCGAATTCCATATGCTCTTTATATAAAGAAAAGTGTAATTCTTAAACTATGAAATATCCAAGAACCCTTTTGGATCTTTGTGTTTCGTATCTAAATTTAAATGTGTGTATGTATGTGTGAGCGTGCGTTTGTCCTTTGTGTATGCCTGATCTACCGTCCAAACGATTGCATAGATTGACTTAAAATTTATATTAAAGAATAAAGTTACTTGGAATAAAAATCTATAAATAATTTCGGTTTGACTTAAACTTTAATAGCTTTAAAATAGCGAGCATTACAAAAATTAAATTAATCCGTACAAAATTTCATATGCAATGGAATTAAAATAAAAATTATCTAGGAATAATCTCCGAATTATTTTAACTATAATATTTTAATCATTATTAGCGTTAGCTACTGCGTGTCACGTCTATTCAGACCGACACAAAAATACTGATTTAAATGTAACTCGATTTTTTTTTTCTTTCTTTCTTTCTTTCTTTCTTTTTTTAAATATAACAAAAAGTATAGACAGAAAAATTGAAAAAACAATGGACTATATTAAGTACCGTAACTATGAGATCATTTTTATCCGATTTATATAGATTTCATTATTCAGGTTCATTAATCATGGTATAAAATTTAATTGACCACCTTATCGATGCGATGAATAAAATAAAGAAAAGATTATTGTGAATATAAAGGAATCCACTCATTGCGGTTTTTAAATAATGTTTGTACATACATAAATACTTACGCCATTAGATTCAAGTTAATTATTTCTTATTGTTGTTACTGCACGACTAACAAGCGTGAGACGAATTTAGTCCTCCATCGCGGACCTTGCTCCTTGGATTCGCGAAAAGATTTGGACCCTCGGGAGAATAGATTCTGGATCAGGAATGATTCGAATCCGAGTCTTTTGTATTTCAAGCGACTGTTTTGGACCACTAAACCATCCAGTCTGACAAATGTCTATATACAACATTAGGAATGGAGGTACTTGACCCCACGCTTGGCTATCATGTGGCAACACATTTTCAACCTGAAATATTCATGCTCCTTCTTCTCAAATAATTTTGAAATTTTCAAGGACACCGGCGCTTAAGACCATCTGCCAACTTTTCCTCGTCGTCAATCGCGTCGCGTTTGCACGTAGATGATCAAAATTTATGGAGTCTTTGTGTTCCCTTTTTTATGTATTTTCTTTTTTCGTCTTACCAAAACTGAATGACACAATTAAAATAAGTCGAATGTAGATAACTTTGAATTTATAGTATTTAACGTAGCTTTTCTGTTCCTTTTTTTTCCTTTTTTCTTTTTCTTTTTAATCCTACTTTGAATAATACAACGTACGTCTCAGACTTTTTTGTTAAAATGAATATTTATAGAGATATCGAAGTGGTTCTAGTAATGTGAACTACTCTGTATGTATATATATATACATATATATGTGTATATATATATATATAGCCGCTAAGAAGATATTTTTGTTATATATATATATATATAAAAAATATATATACATTATATCTCGTGAAAAACGCGCTAAGGAATGTTCGGTATGTTCAAAAAAGGATGATGATAAATCTGTAGGGTCAGCTCAAAACACACAGCAAGGCAGTAGTACTGCGGGACGTCCCAAACGCGTAGCTGCTTCAGCGAGTATTCTGTCAAACGAAGAAGCAGCACCACGGAAAAAACCACGTGGGCGAGCGTAAGATTAACATGTTATTGTTTTTCTTATGCCATATTTACAGCAGAGTCTGTATCGTAGGCAATATGTACGTGTGGTACACTCTTTAAAATTGCAATCAACTTACAATGTAATATATATGATCTCAAGATTCACGATGAATGTACCAAATGCTGCGTTATATTATAGTCTAACGATACGGGATCAATGACTTATATTACGATGCGGCAATTCGCATTTCGAAAACTAACTCCGAGACTTAGAGAATGATATTGTGATATCATGCAAAATTTGTACATATCGTCTACGTCTCAGACTCCTCGGAAGAGAAGAAAGTCACGGATAGTATGGAAAAAATGGTACCTTGGTTGAGTAATAACTATCTACAGGGTGTCACATGCTAATGCACTCTTGCAATAGTCTATTTTTGATGTTGTGACTGAACCATACGTGATTCATTTGAGTTTATTGTACACTTTCCATTGGATATGATAGCTATGTACAAATATATATGTCTGGGATTTGTATGCATTCTGTAAAACAGATATTAAGGCAGGAAAGGAAGAAGGAAGAAAAAAAGAAAAAAAAAAGAAAATATATAGGGTAAAAAAAAATTAATTGCGTGAGCGATCCGTGAATTATCGATCTCCTATCTGTAGATCGATGAGATCTAGAAGTACAATATCTGTACATTTACGCTGAATCTTTGCTGTTTAAAAAATAGCATACAGAATGGTCCAGCGCCTATATAAAGACAGGCAGAGAAAAGAAGTGCCCTGAATTGTAATCCCTTGCCTCATTGTTGAATCCACAGATTCATGAGAGAGTCTTATATGTAAAAGGTAGCACATTGATCATAGTTTTTATAGTTTATTTTCAAAACTACATTTATCCAAATGAATTTGCACTGCGATCGATATAACATAGTAAAAAATTGAGATCGCTAACACACAGTGGTGCCACATATGATTTAGCCACATTAACGTATTTACACTTTAGAGCAAAGAAGATGAAGAAGAAAAAAGTAATAATAAAAAAAAGTAATGCACTTATTTCCTCTTGATAAGTCTTAATTAAAAATGTATAAATTTGATTTATGCATATACATTATTTTTATCAAAGATCGTGGATAACTTGTTGCAACGTGAACGCGTATATCGCAACTATTTACTAAAGCATTCCGTTCCTTGGCTGTGTTCGTTAAGAAATTATTCGTTCTTGCTCGTCCTTGACCTCCTGACCGTACTTTTATATAAAACGTCTTCCTATTTTTTTTTCTCTCTTTTCTCTTTTTTCTTTTTGTTTTTTCTTCCCCTCTTTCTTTCCTTCTCTCTCTTTCTCTCTCTCTCTCTCTCTCTTTCTTTCCTCCACGACCTCCAAAATAAAATATTCTTATCACTTTTGGTCACTCGTTTATATCTAAGAATTGATATAATCTTAAATTACTTCGAATCTTTCATAACAATCACTGCCATTACCACGAACGGTGCTCGTGTTTAAAAGAATCGCGTAAGACGCGTTCACGTTGCAGTGTATATTTACTATATGATAGATAATTATTATTTACTCTTCACCAAATCTGAATTCTTATACTTTTAACGTAGTTGATAGTTTACAACATGTCGAGATGTATTTGTATTAGTGGAAAGACGTATTTTACGTCGACACATTGAAATGGGGACTTATAAAGACATCGATTTAAATGAATTGTGTAATTAACAGAGAGTTATTGAGAAACAAAACAAAGCAAAAAAAAAAAGAAAAACAAACAAAAAATATATTCATTTTTCTACATTACGGTATTATGGTTGGAGACTCGCGATGGATTACAAAAAATAGTTACTGGACCACTTATTATATGAAATTGAGTCGATTAATACGACTTTTGTTTTGAAATTACGAATGAATTAGCGCAATCGAATTAATGTTGAGTTGCGAGAGAAAGAAAAAAAAAAACAGCGTTTTTGAGTGTTTTCGAAAAGTTCGAAGGATCGTAATGTGTTCTTTAACAGCCTCGTGGGATATTTTAAGCGATTAAATCTTCAAATTTTTTATGAAGCGTGCAAGGCAAAATAATCTGTTTATAATTCGAAGAGGTCGAATAGCTTTATGTGTAAAATGGAAACATAAAAAAGAAAAAAAAAACAGAAAAAAAAATAGAAACAAAACGAGACGATCATTTTTATCTGAGAAATTCGAAAAATCGATGTGTACCGACAGTCGATAAAAACGCGCTAGTCAATTTTATACCCGTCGGTAAGAGAAGATTCATCTTGTATCTTATATCTATACGTACAGAGATTGTACGTATTAAATTTTTATATTTATTATCAAAGGCATACGGACGAATAGCCGATTTTATTAAAAGCATGGTTTTCAATTCGTAAATCGTAGTTATGATCAAGCATTGTAAAAAAAGCAATATCTATAAAAATGAATTGAAAACCATGCTTAGCAGCAACCCATTGATTTATGTCGGCTTCATAGTGCAATATTTTCGATAACTTAATTTCGCATATTCGAAACAGATATCGCTATATTTCGATTGATTATCAATATTTCTGATATATAATTATATTCTTTTCTTTCATACAATAGAATAAGATTGATGGGAAATCGAACCTTCTCCTATCGACGTGAAATCAATTGATATGCTGTTATTGATTATCGGTGTACACACTTTTTGTTTTTCAAATAAATTCTAAAAAATCTTATTTGTTCACGTATTTGTATATATACAGGGTGTTCCTAAAATCGGTGATACAAGCAGACGTCTGATAATTTACAATTACATTACAGTTTAATTTACTGTATGTATGTATGTGCAAAGAATAGATTTTCTATAATAATTCGAATATTTCGTTTGTTAACGAATTGTGGAAGTTTTGAAAGACTTACTGTTATTAGGTAATCGATAGAAATATATATAGGCTTGTACTTTGTATGTGCCAGAATCGTAAGCGTGGTTTCATCGTTATCGGATTGATCAATTCTCTTAGATATAATTTGGATTTCAAAAAAAATTAATTTCTTTTTATTTTTCTTATTTTATATATATATATATTTTTTTTATGTAAAAATAAAGCATCGTATGAAAAATTTTTATTCCAAAACTTTCGATTTATTTCTTTATATGTTAAATCCATCCGATTCCTGGTTGTACCACACAGAATTATGGAACACCCTATTTATACAAACATATGTACATATATACATTGAAAAATTTATGTTATATATCTTGACCGTTGAACGCACAAAAAAGGAAAAAGAAAACCAAAAAAAAAGAAAAAGAGAGAGAATTGTTAGGACGGAGAGAGAAAAGTACAAGATACTTTTTCGTTCTTCAGTCCTGTTTTAATCGCATTGTACATAAGAAATTAGATAATCAAAATTAATAATGAAAAAAAAAAGAAAAAAAAAAAGAAAAAATGATACAGCAAAACGAATGACTTGTATTATTGTTCTCGAAAAAAAATCCAATATATATATATATATATATATATATATATATATATATATGTATGTATGTATAGGTCCTTCAATCGAAGAAACCTTCCTCTTGTTGTCTTGTCTTTCTGTTTGTTTCAACGGTCAAAAAAATAAACAATCGAAAAAAATAAAAAGAAAAGGAAAACTTATTCCCGGAACAGAAAAAAAAAGAAATTAATAAAAACGTGACGCGAGACAATTTTTATGTGCCGGAACCGCATTCATCTTGCTTGCGAACGAACGAACTGGTTTTTTTGTAAGATTTCTGCGACTTCTCATTGTTGTTTCAACAGAACGAAAAAGAAAAAAGAAAAAGGAAAGAAACAAAAAGAGCCCAGGCATATCGACCTCTCTACCGGAAATAGAATACGATATAATTATCATATTAAATGGTTAAGATAAATTTTAATTCTTTTTTCTTCTTTTTTTCTTTCTTTTTTTTTCTTTTTTTTTTCTTGAGCTGGAGACAAGTAAGATATCAATTCTGTCATTGGTCCATCGCATACACTATATTTGAAGAAGAAAGGATTAATAACATACATACATACATACATACATACGTACATACATACACACCCATGCACCCACCCACGCACGAATACACACACACGTGCCGACATAAACGTTTACGCAAGGAGACGAAAGAAAAAAAAAAGGAAATATACAAAACATACTGTATAAATATAGTAAAGAATTCTAATACGACTACCGAACGATTTCTTTGTTTTTGTGGTCATTCAAATACTTTTCGTTCTTTCTTTTTTTCTCTTTTCGTGATTTTCTTTTTTGTGGGTGTTACATATATATATACATATACATATATGTGTATATATATTTATATATACATATATATATATATATATATACACATATTGTTCTTCGAACAAGTACGGTTTTATCTATTTTTCTCTCACTCTTTCTCTTTTTCTCTCTCCCTTTTCTGTCCATCAACTTGGTTGTACCTGACTTTATCTATTCAACAGATCTTGAGTAAGGTGCAAATACAATTTAAATATTATTTTTCCTCGTCCCATCTTCGTCGTCGTCGTCGTCATCATTTTTATCATCGTCGTCATCGTCGTCGTCGTCGTCATTTTCATCGTCGTCGTCGTCGTCGTCGTCGTCGTTGTCGTCGTTGTTGTCGTCATCGTCGTCGTCGTCGTCGTCGTCGTCGCTATCGTCGCCATCGTGGTCGTTTTTGTCGTCAACATTTCTTGTTAATGTCGTCGTACCCATCTATGGAAGATTCAAGTCGTATTCAACGTATACGATATAACAATTTTTCTAAAGTCCCTAACTTTTTATCTTCTTCCTTTTGGCTTGTTTTAATGATAAATAAATAAAGGGACGTTATTTCATTAACTAACAAGTCTCTTTCCAGAACTTTTTTACAAACACGTTAAAGGGGAAAAAGATTTTTGACATATTCGGGAATAAAATTATCCTTATTATTCTATCTATTATTATATAATTATTATAATTATGATTATTATTATCATTATATATATATATTGTTTTATTATTAGTATTAATGTTAGTATTTTATTACGTAGTATTAATATTATTATACTTATTACTATTACTATATATTATTATTGTTCTTGTTGTTGTTGTCTTTTCGGTAACGATGAGTCATAAACTTTTTTTTTAAAAGGAGAACGCGTCCATTAAACCGAATGATTAATGAGTTTATATGTATATATGTACGTAAGCCTACGCACAAATTGTATACCCGAGACGCCCGCGAGTTCGATGACGTAATGATTTCAAAAGTGAGATCGCAAAAAGATCATCATGATGATTGTCGCGATTAGTTCTATCGACTATTCAGTCGACGTCGCACGTTTTTTATACACACCGATGACATCTTGTCCTCCGATTGATTATTATTATTATATTATATTATATTATATTATATTATATTATATTATATTATATTATATTATATTATATTATATTATATTATTATTATTATTATTATTATTTAATGTGTAAACCATCTTTCATTAAGTTTATTTTTATTTCTTATTTTATAATAGATTAAAAAGCTTTCGTCGTCATCGGTTGGTGAGACGCCACCGAGAAAATCGTGCAATGTCAGCGCGTTTCCACTTTTATGCTTTCTTAAATTCGTAAGATTAATTAAAATCGATTCACGTATATGTTGTACGTGTTGTATTGTGCAATCGATGAAAACTTTTGGTGCGAGTTTTGCCGAGGAAAGGAGAAATAAAAAAAAAATAAAAAGAAACTTACATACATACCCACTACATACATAATACATACCTTGTTATTCGTCGTGATCATTGTTTACCTTGTAATGTGTAAAAAAAAAGAAACGGACGTAAAATATTAATTTTTTTTTCTCTTTTACGAACCACGAAGAACGAAAAGAGATTATACGATAGTATAAAGATTTTCTTGTAATGAAATGTGCGTCGACGAAAAAAGAACATCTCTTACGCAATTAATATATATTTCTGGTTTAATTTATATTTAATCCTTTATCTATTCAATGAAAAAGCAAATCTAAATATCTTGGAGAGTCGATCGTTTATATATCGTTTGTTAAACCCACGCGAATTCTGCGATATCTGATATCTCTGTTTCATAATTATAGCGCTGTTATTCCGAAATTGTTATCAGACGTATTCGAACTATATCGAATATCGATTTACACAATGATACACTGGATGTAACTAAGTGTATTTAAATTTTTTTGTCCTTTTTTGTTATTTTTACTTTTTTCTAAGGACCTATAGGCGAAGATAAGAGGGAATAACAAAAAGAAAAAAAATGAAATGTTACATCTACCGAGAGCGTTAAAAACGAATTTTTCGAAAATGGAGGAGTAACGAAATGATGTATTAAATGTATAAGTGCTCTTACCGAAATGTTTAACTAAAAACAAAAAAAAACAAAAAGGGAGAAGCAAGAGAGAGAGAGAGAGAGAGAGACAGACGGTACGCGATCGAACAGACTAAACACGATCGTAGTTTTTAACAGAAATAAACAAATTATTGACTCGGTAAAGTATGTTAAACAATAAAAAGTTGTACCTGACGCGTTTTATCCGACGTTCGGGACTCGTCGCTACATACATACGTGTTGAAAGAGAAATAATAAGAATATCCTATCGGGGAATTTGTTATTGTCAACTTTATCGAGAAAATATCACGCCAGGTTCCAAATGTGTTATCGCCTAAACGATAATAGACGATAATATTTGCAATTGTAAAATCACAGAAATGATTCCCCATTCTCCCTCTTGGCTTAAATAATTTAAATGGGTTTTTTTAATGGTTCATACATACATATATTCCTTGTACTCGCTAATCATTATATCTTATGAAGTTTTTAGTAGCTTTGGAAATGTTGGATTTAAGAATGAGGGTTTGTCACGACGATGCGACGAGTGTATCCACGCATGTCCAATATATATATATATATATATATATATATATATATATATATATATATATATATATATATATATATAAACAAAAGAGAAGAGAAAACGAGGAAGGCAACCAACGATGTAATATAAAAATGTTTTAATAAATATCGATAGAAAAAACGCTACGCAAAATATATACAAGTGGTTACAAAGGTCAATATAAAATTACACGCCTGGGAAAACGATAAAAGTCGTCCAGGACTAATGTACAGTAAATATCTGTCGTCGCATTTAATTCGAATATTAGTAACATTAATTACTATTATTGAATATAATCGTAATATTCCTCATTAAGATTTGATATAAAAAATATTGTCATGTTTTTCCATTGTTCAGGTGATACGAATATATCATGCATCCTTTCGAATGATATAAATTATGCGCAATTTAATACTATATAATAATACTAGCACGAATGTAATGTGTTAAAAATAGATCGAAAATTAACAATTGGCGGAAAAAATTCGTTTTAACAAAAAAAAAAGAAAATGAAATAAAAAAAAAAATGAAAAAAATGAAAAAATAAAAAGAGATAAAATGATAAAAAGAAGGCAAATACAAAAAACGAGCGCTGTGTATTTTTTATACAAAATCATTTGAAAAAAAGGGTTCGAACATTTTTAAAAATGGCACATGAAACGAATGAAAATCATTGTGTGGTAGTTGTTAAATAAAGCAGATTACAAGGCACTATTAAAAAATTAATTATCACCATGTTTTCATACGATAAAACCTTTTCTCCTAATTTATATATATACATATACATATACATATATATATGTATATATGAAAAAAAATCTACATTCTCTTTATCTTTTTCATTTCCCTTGTTTCGATAGACCCGTTACTAGGAATGATAACCTGCACGAATATCATTTTTATAATCTGAATACATCATTTTGTTTATGTGCTTCAATATCATACCATTTCGATAATCACTAACGATCCAATATTTTTTTTATGACTCCATAAGTTAATAATATTTTGAACAATTTTTTGGTTTTAAAGAGGCATTTGCATTGACAATTATTATTATTATAATTTTTGTTTCTTTCATTTTTTTTTTTTTTTTTTTTTTTTAAAGACAATCACTGTACATAAAAATTTCTTTTGCTAGAGAAGAAAGAATAAAATTATTTTTTCCCCTTCTCGTTTAAACATTTTCCCGCAAATACCTCTTGTGTTCTTCCAGTTTTTTTTTTTTTTTTCTAAGCTCATAGAATATATCGGGTCATTCGATTGAAAATATATAATTTTGCTTCATAATTTATACGTAATCCATTGTGGAACGTGATCTAGCTAAAACTCTTACGTATTTCGAAATAAAGTTCTTATTTATATAAAGAGTCGCTTTTACAGCGCGATACTTGTCTACGAAATATTGTCAAGAATTTTAAAGCATTCTATATGTATGTATATATATCGTACTTCATAATTTTTTAGATGATATATATATATATTTTTTTAATAAAACGTAGCGCCTGAGATCTTTTATTTAATCTTAATATGCGCAGGAAAAAACCTGTTTTTTTTTCATTTTCTTTTCTTCTTTTTTTTCTTTTTTTTTTCTTTTTTAACATAAGATTACATGCACGTATTTACAACATCAGTTACTTGGTTGATTATACGAAGCGTATTCGTTCGATCGATTGTTCATTATTACGCGTACGAATTTTTAAACGCGGTAAAATTCGCGTCTTTTTTCCAATTGTTTAGTGCACAAAAATATAAAAAAAGAAAAAGAAAAATCGAAAGAAGAAACTTGGCGCAATTACTTTATTTTTCGGACTTTGCGTATTGCATTAATCAATGGATTACGTTCGTTAATAAAAATCTAACATCATAATTCATTTTTAACGTTCTAAAATAGGCTCTTGTTATTAATTATTAATCGTAGGCCAATAAAAAAATACGGAACGACCATTCGTTTTAAGCTAAAACAAAGAAGCACCATTAATAGAGTGGATCCTAGGCGTGCTTGAGATTTTTCAGCTACTCGTTATTTAATTTAATTTAATTTAATTTAATTTAATTTAATTTTAATTTAACTTAATTTAACTTAATTTAATTTAATTTAATTTAATTTAATTTAATTTAATTTAATTTACTCCATTTGAATTCGCGCGTTGAGATTCGAGAATAATGCGTTATAATCGCGAGTGAATCGTATCTACTACTTTTTTCGGAGTCAATTTCGTCAATGATATTTACGATCATATCGATCAAAAAATATCTTCTCCCTTTACACGGTCCCATTCTAACAAACATTTTTTGCTGTTAAACAACTGCAACATCGATGTAAGAATATCCTGAAAAAAAGAAAGATAAAAATATCTTTTTTCTCAAAGGTTCGTCAAGAATTCCAATAATTCATTATTCACTACGATCCTAAAGAATTTCAATCTTCAGTCCGATCCTATAGCAGCAGTCAGTCTTTCAGAGAAACGACGTGCATGTACAATTTGTAAAAAAAAAAAAAAAGAAAGAAAGAAAAGTAAAAAAGAAACTATCTCGCAAAAAATAGGAATAGATGGAAGAAAGAAGAAGAGCGACCCAGAAAATCGATTCTTTCGTCCGACATTTCGTTTGCGAACAAAAATCGTCGGTGCGCGCATTTCAGAGCATTCTCCTTCCGTGTCATACTGAAAAGAAAGAAAGGCAAAGTTGTGCGTAACATGCATCATCGACAGCAACGACGACAACGACAACGACACTGATAACGACAAGGGTGATGTCTCCTCGGAAAAAGACGATCAAACGAGAGCCTCAGCGTGATAGTGATGATAATGATGATGAATATGCTCGTGAACGTGTCTCCTTCCGGTAGTAGCAGCGGCAGCGTTTTGAGAAAATTCGCGTTCGAGCCAGCGAACGACTTGCGCCATTGCTCTAGCTTGATCCTGTTCTCTTGTAGCGTGTTTCAATTGATGCTTCTTGCTAGCTTTACCGCATTGAGATTGTGATTGAATGTATTGGCTTGGATCCACTGTTGTTGTCGTTTGCCTCTGAACATTGTGATTATTTATCATCGGACTTTGATTTATAATTTGACCCTGTTGATTGTTATTTGGTATAAGATTGACGATGTTGCGATTTCCTAACAAATGTTGAGTTTCGTTGTTTATCGTGGGACCGATGATGTTGCGAACAGCTGACAACTGCTGCTGTTGCTGTTGTTGTTGTCCTTGCTGTTGAATAATAATATGTTGTTGCTGTTGTGGTTGTTGTGGTTGTTGTTGTTGTTGTTGTTGTTGTTGTTGTTGTTGATGTCCCAACGATTTTGACAATTGCGTCGTTGTAGTCGTCGTAGTCGTTGTTGGTGCAGCAACTGTCGTTGTTCCTCCCGTCGTTATTATCAACGTTGCGTTACGTTGTTGCTGCTGCTGTTGTTGCTGCTGCTGCTGTTGTTGTTGTTGTTGTTGCTGTTGTTGTTGTTGTTGTTGTTGCTGCTGCTGTTGTTGTTGTTGGATACCGTGTTGCCCCCGCGTCTTTCTCAAGTTCCCTCGCGTTTTCGTTGGTAATTTGGAAAATGCAACCGTGTGATGGGAGTTTTCCCGAACCGGTTTGTGATAAGTCGTCGTCGATTGTCGAGACTCCGAGGGTGGTCGACAGCTTTGATTGTAATTCGATGTTTGAACGTTCGTTGGCTCGACATGTGGGCTTCGAGATGGAACGCGTACATGTTCGTTTTGATGTCGTTTCCTGGAAGATCGGTACAACGATTATCTCTTTATCTCGAAGATGATACTTTTAAGTGGTATATACTTAAAACATTGGGAAAATTTTGTAACGTACGATTGTTCTTTAATCTTATCTTTCTTTTTTTCCAAATATTTCCGATAACACACGCTTTTGTTTAGTTCGTTTGTCCAAAAAGAAAGTACTGAATTCTAACGAATATTACAGGGTCGTGGATGCATTACTACTTAATGATATCAATAACTAAAATCATACTTTATATTTTGTTGCTCCGAAATGCGTCAGTCGGTAAAACAGTTTGTCGTGTCATCCCGTAAGCTACGTGATATAAACATATAAACAAATGTATATTTACTGATGATCTTTATACGTGACAACATTTTCGTTTACAATATTTCCAAATTACTAGCAATTTGTTTTCGTTAACTTTTTACAATTCTCCGGTGATAAAATTGCAATCGATAATTTATCGATGCTTTCCTTTTTTATTTTATCATTGCTAAATAATATCACATCTGTTGACCCACCTCGGTGTATGAAAACTGAGATTGTTCTTTTCCATGTTTGCCTGTATAATTTCTAACAGTTGTTGCCTCTGAAGTGCGCCGCTACGTTTTCGTTGATTCGTGCTGAGTAAGGGCGTGAAGGGAGAAAAAGCGGGCGAAGTATCGCTGTCGTCGCTGACATCACCCTCCGAACTGTTCGAATAAGGCGATGGTAAATGAGGAACAGGGCCGACCCTCCTACGGAGTTCTTCCTGTTTCACGCGGCTGCTTCGCGTGTTCTCGGCGTCGTCCTCGCTGTGCGTCTCTGCTTCTCTTTGTTGCGTCTAAAATAAAAAGCTTGCGATGAGGAGAAAGATAAAGAGAGAATGAAAAGAAATACGATCGCTCTCTTCTACCGGCCATGGTATAGCAGTATACAAACTACCCCATAATTTATCGGACCACTTTCAAATTTACCGCTCGACCGTTCGAAACAAGGAAGAATTCAAAATACTCGAGAGTTCGGGGATCGACTGGCCCCCGCTGTAAAGACTCTCTTTTCCCTAACGAAAAAGGAAGAGAGAGGAAAGTAAAAAAAAGAATAAAAAAAAAAAAGAAAAAGTAAAAAGAGAACTTCAAAGTCCGACAACAATACGAAGCGAATATAGACCGAAAAATAAATTAAATAAACAGAGAAACTCGGGCGTAGGTATCACTTCCGTTAGGAGGAGGGCACACACGTTTTCCAGGAAGTTTTCTTCCTGGTAGGGAACACGAAATAATCTCATCCTTTGTGCGGTCTAACAAAATTTATTGGAAGAGAGACGGTCTAACGTATTAAACGAGGGTGGTCGCATTCATTCGACCGAACAGAGAAAGAGAAAAAGAAAGAGAGAAAGACGAGACTCGTCGTCTCTCACCTGACATCGATGCCGAATCGGTCTTCTCCTTCTAGGAACTTTGCGCGAGCCATGAGTGGCATGCGTCTGAGTTGTCGTCGAGTGATGATGATGACTACCACCGGTACACGAGGCCGCGTGCTTGACGTGGCAGCAAGGCGAATTAGCCGGCAGACTCGTGGTAGTTGTCGTCGTCGTAGTGGTCGTTGTCGTTGGCCCTTGCTGAGAATTCGGGCAGGTGGTACGCGTTTGTCCGGCACGCTGATCAGGCGATACAGTCAGCTTGACCTTAATCGTTTTACTGCCGCACGGTGGCACTTGGATGGACCTACCAAGAGTGTCGTAAATGGTTGTAACCAGACCGGCTATATCGTCCTTCGTTATCTTTCCATGCCCGTCGAAGTCGTAGAGCGTAAATGAAAACTCTTGCCTCCTTCGATCACCCTCCGCAACCGATACGTCGCACTCGAATTCCTGCGAAGAACACACCACTTTTTTTGTTTGTTTGTTTTTTGTTTTGTTTGGTTTTCTTTTCTTTTGTTCGTTCTTATATGTAGGAAAAAGATGAGGGAAAGAGAAAGATTTTGACTTTAGATCCCTTCGCGACCGTCGTAAAAGAGAACTTTACGATAGCCGGACAGTCTCGTAGGACAAGTTTCTTGTAAAGTTTCTTAGACGGGTCGAGAAATACGAGATAACCTGAACTTGACGTCCGAACGTATCGATGTCGATATCGATATCTTCGTAGGTAACTCAAGGATAGTTAGGATCTTCGGTATCATTCTATTTTCTTCTATCGTTATATGTTTTCATCTTCGCGGCTACTACTAGAATGTATTACTTTGAGACGATCTTTTTGTTCGATTTGATTTTTTTTATTTCTCTTTTTCGAGTAGAATTTTTTGACTCGAAACAGGAAGAATATTGAAACATTAATAGAAAACTAAATACGTTGAGATATCACAAAATACGTGATTTAACGTTCACCCGATATTGAATCACCTTATATTCCCCACTTTACGCATATATGCGTTAGCTGTTCTAACACAGGATGCCAGACAGCGACCACCACCGGTAGTAGTAGTCCCCAAGTACGATACCTCTCGCGCTGCCACGTGGCACGTAACGTGTTTACACGAACTTGTTCACGGGCACGTAACAATGGACCCGACTTCCACGAAATGACCCTTTTATCGAGCAACCATTAGAGCTCTACGTTCCGATCACATAGTTCGACAAGAATTTTCTACCGTGAACCACGAGCCACCATATTATAATCGTATTTCGTCATATCGCGGACACATTTTTCTCGAAAAAATGATTAAAATCTAAATTTAATAAAGTAAAACCTTTTTGTCTCGTCTAAATCTAATCCTCGCAATTTTTTATTAAGATTGTCCGAAAAAAACTTTTTACTTTACTTTTTTCACTCGCGTTCTCCACGATGAACGTTTTCTTCTTATTTATCAATACATTTGGTACGAAGAAAATAACGAAAGAAAAAAGAACGGGAAAAGAAAAAAGATTCAACAGACGATCACTTCCGATTTGTGATGGTCCACGAGAAATTTCTTTCTTCTTCGTTGCATCATTATTATTATCATTATATCTATTTTCTTTCTTTCTTAGACATCTTCATCGCAGTCGACAAGAAATGAAACCGAGAACTGAGGGACTAAAAAAAGAAAGAAAAAAGAAAAAAGAAAAGGGAAAAGTGGATGGTACCTCGAAGCTGAGCTGTTTCGTCGTACTGCTGGTAGGCCGTTCGTCATTTCCTGGAGCTGGTGGTGCCGGACTGGCAGTTCCATCGACCGTAACCTGTGGCGATTCCGCTGGTAGCGGGGGTGAACCGGTGCAGGGCGTCGCGACGCTCCCTAACAGTTCCTCCGAATCGCTGCCCTCGGTATTCCCTCCGACGACTAAAACACCCAATATCGAAATTCATGAAATGAAACGGCTTTCTTTTTATTCTTTTATTTTTTTGTTCTTTTTTTATTTTTATTTATTCCTTTATCTTTCTTTTCTTTTTTCCTTTTTTTTTCCTTTTTTTTTTTTGTAAAACAGGAATTCTAATAAAATTCTAACGAATTCATTCAAGTGGAGTTAACAAGTCAACCGTTTGAACGATTCCAACACGTTCAACGACCCTCAATTCAAACAAAATATCGAACTGCATACTTCTCGGAGCGCGTATTGCAACAAAACATGAATCATCCTTCGAAAACTCCTCGGAAGATCATCGTCAAAGCGATTTGGCTCAAGAGGAACGAATGACTCGTTTCCCATATCTTTAGATTTTATTTTTCCGAGTCATAAGAATAACGATAATATTAACTTATATAATAACAATGTACCTATAATGTACAATAAATTAGATTTAATAGATTTCAAAGTTTATCAGAGAATTTATATCGCGAGATCATTTTTAATACGATCGATACGTGATCGATCAGAAGGAACGGCATAATTAATTTTATAACATTCTTTACGATATTACACCTCGATAGCCTTCCCTTTGTTTTTTTATCCAACTTCCTTTGAACATTATCGCATCCCACGTTGAACGTTGCATAGAAATAGAGAGAAAGAGAGAGAGAGAGAGAGAAAGAAAGGAGACCGATTTTATTAATGAAACATTACTACGATGTGCGCGAAAAAAATATGAATGATATATCATTTAAAAAATTTCATATTATAATACAAGAAAGAAAAATATGCTTGGAGAGAGAGGTGGTAATAGCTTTGAAAAATGCTTATCGGCTAATCTTATCGGGAATCAGTCGGGCAATTTATCGAGTCGCTCGGATATCCGTGCAACGATGAGAGAATTCATTTAGATTCAACGGTTAATCGTATGGCCGTTAGTGGTAGTGGTGGCTGGCTTCGCTTGGCGGATCAAACGACACCGACACGACGAGCTGGGACGACGACTGTGCCGCGCGAACCTCTGCCGGACGTAATTCCGTCGTCCAGGCTTTCGCTGCTGTGTTATAACTATGGGGCTTGCTGCTCGTTGGCTTGCTTCGTTATACAAATGCTATGGTATATACAACACCACAGTCTTTACTATTGCTGCTATTGCTGTTATTGCTGCTGCTAATGTTAATAATGTTGTTGATGCTGATGCTGCTAGACAAAATGAAGAAGAAGAAACAACAGCAGCAATAGCATCATTGTAAAGGCATCCTATATCCTAACGTAAAGTTCCATGCCTAAGAGCTACTGTTTGCTAACATAAAAATCTAGATAAACGCGATACATAGTTCAATTTTTATCCTGAATTTTTTTGTGATTTCATTAGATGTTGTTATTGCGGTAGAAGTAAAACCTAACAGGAAAGTTGTATTTTGACGAGCAACGTAATCGTCCATCTTCGTTGACGCTCTCGAGTATAACGGTATATAAAATCCAAACGTTACCAACTCTAGTTACGAAGAGAAAGCGAGAAAAAGAGGGAGGAGGTTCGATAAGAGATTTTTTTTTTTTTTTCTAGAATGCATCATTTTGTAAATATAAAAAAAAATGAATGGGATGCATAATTTTGTAAGTTCAGGCAAATAATTATACAAGAAAAAATAAATGAAGAAAATCGTAAGTAAAGAATCCTAGATAAAAAAATAATAGGAATCGTATGCAACTTCGTCGTTATTTCAATGCAATTTGTATACCAAATTACGTTGCATTACTCGTTAAATAAAAGACAACGACCCGGTCAAAGAAGGTTTCGGTGTCATAGTAAATCAGTGTAGTATGGTCGACAACGCATACCACAAGCCGTCTCTCTGACTCACTGTCATTCGTTCGTTCGTTCGTTCGTCGTAATGCAGGACGGTTCAATCGATACCGATCTCCGTACTCGTTTTTCTCGTATTTTATTTTCACGAAAGACGAGTTTTACTTTGCTCGTTTCGAAAGAGAACATTGTCTATGGGACGTTGAAAGCTTGGATATCTATCTCCCTTTTCGTTATTCGTCTTCTTCTCTTTCTTTTTTTCTGCTTTGTTCAGTTTATATATATATATATATATATATATATATATATATATTTGTCCTCTTTTTTAATCAAACGTAAAAGAGAATTGAGAAAATAACAAAAGAAAGATAAAAGATCGAGAGACAAGTTTCCAGTTTTCCCCACGGGATTATCATGGAAATCGATAATCTATGCTGCGGCTTTTACAATAGGAATTTTTCCATAATAAAAAAAAAGAAAATATATAAAACAAGTTGTTATACACACACACACAGTATTTCAGTGGATCATGAACAATTTAACACGATCCAATACTGAACCGCGATCGATAGGTTGAGAAACTCTGTACTATGGTACACAGTATAGACAATCGAAAAAGAAGAAGAAAAAACAAAAAAAGAAAAGAAAAGAAAATAAAATAAAATAAAATAAAACGAAAAGAGAAGCCTACTTCACGCCGAAAGATCGTCATCGATCCTACGAGGACAGAGAAGAGAGCATAGAGAAAAGAGGAGGAGAAGGAGAGTTATTCGTTTTTCGTTCGGTCGGCTGTCTGTAAAATTTTCCGATCGTTTACGACAACTCCACCCCCATAACCGAGCTTTCTTCTTTTTCTCTTTCTCTCCTCTTTTTTTTTCTTTCTTTCGTACATCTTTATGAACGACCGTGGCCGCATACCGTTCGTAGTAAAGGTTCGGCGCTTTTAAAAGAGATGCTCTCTCTCTCTCTCTCTCTCACACACACACACACTCTCTCCCTCTCTTTCTCTCTCTCTTTCTGCCTGGCGGGATCCGTAGCGATCTAGGTATTTTCCTAGAAGCAAAAGTAGCGTCGGTCATCGGTCGAAGAACCGAGCACACGACGCGTACACACAACACACACACAAAACACACTACACCCGCACACCGCCAAGAACACAATATATACACTCTCTCTCTCTCTCTCTCTGTTCTCTCTTACTCACTCTATTTTCTTCTCTGCCCGAGGCCGCTATTATTGTTGGCTTCCAGGAAGAGAGAAAGAGAAAGAGACCCGACCGAACGGACGCCTCTTCTTTTCCTTCCTCACTCTTTCTCTCTCTCCTTCGTTTCAAGTTCTACGTACCTCTACGTACCATCCTCTCTCTCTCTCTCTCTCTCTCTCTCTCTCTCTCTCTCTCTCTCTCTCTCTCTCTCTTTCTCACTCACTCTAATACATACACATACGTAACATGGTGTATCACCGACAGAAGCAGCAACGTTTTCTCTCTCTCTCTCTATCTATCTATCTATCTATCTATCTTTCTTTCTTTCTCTTTCTCTTTCTCTTTCTCTTTCTCTTTCTCTTTCTCTTTCTCTTCAGGCTCATCCCTTTCGTGAGGCCGCCTCTGCTGCTGCTGCTGCTGCTGCTGCTGCTGCTGCTGCTGCTGCTGGTGCTGCTGCTTCGACGACGTTCCTCTTCTCCTCTCTTTCTTTTTTTCTCTTTCGATTCTTCTCCTCCGTCTTCTTTCTTTCATTCTTCTTCCAACCTCCCTTCGTCATCCTTACCAAAAGCCTTTTTACTCGTTCCTTCGCTCCTTGTCCCCACTGGTGCGTACAAAGCAGACGGCATCTTGTTGCGAGCAATCTCTCTTTTCCACAGAGAGGGGTCTTCCTAATTACCCGGAAGGAAGAGAGAGAGAGAGAAAGAGAAATATATATATATATATATATATATAGCGCCTAAGTAAAAAGATGGAAGGAAAGAAAAAATGACGAAAAACGATTTCGAGAGGGTAAGAAAAAGTTCAATTATCGAAAATGTTCCTTTCGATTTCGTAAAAAAAATTTTGTAAGAAACCGGCAACGTATTTTCAGAGTACAATTTTCTCTATAAAAAGAAGGGGTGGGAGAAACAAGAGGGAGATCGCTTTACCATGCATTTCTATTATCTTTCTTTTTCTCTTTTTAATCCACGAATATTTAGTCAAGTACGTATCATTATATATTTATGTACTTGACAATGTACTTTATTCTTTGTCTTAGACCGACTATGCGATTCTACTACTTAACTACTAACTTAAGTTTTCTTCATTTTTATAATAGCTGAATATATATCTATGTAGTAATATCAATAATACATTTTTTTCAAGCGTTTAATCGATCTTTACAGTCATTTAATAATAACAACCTTTACGGTCGGATATTAGAAAATACAAAAATCGATAAAAAAGAAAAAGAAGAAAATGATTAACAACGATACAACACAATTTGAAATACGTACGTCGTATATTAATTTGAAAAGTATCCAAGTTAAATACACGCAATGGATGCACAGAAGTTTGGTTCATAAGAGACGACGACTTATCTCCGATCTCACAGATCAATTTCCTCCCGGTGATCATTAACAGACGCTCAGTCGAGTATTTCTTGTTCTTTTTATAGTCCCTTTTTAGTGTGTCCGAATTCTCTCTCCCTCTCTTTCATTTATTTCATTCTTTCTTGGTCGTTGTTTGTCAATAAATACGCTATGTCGGTAAGAAGGACCAAGAAGAAAATCTCCAATAGATTTTCTCCTACTTATCTCGAATAATAGAAACGCGAATAAAAGAAGTAACGGATGGTCGAAGAAAAGATTGAAAAAGAAATTCTTCGTGAAAGAATGAGAATTTCTACGTCGTCTGCTTATTTCACAACGTTCGTAACTATTTCTCTACTATCGAGATTTCGTCTGAACTATGTGTAAGTACATATCTACGTTTTACTACATATGTACGACGCGTATCTACGCGTAGGTACATAAGATTTAATCGATTCTTCCAATCCCATTGAAACTTGCTCCGACGATGATAATCATCCCTTTATGTAGAGCTGAATCGGTCAAATATTTGATGAATAATCAAACAATACCTACTACTCTACACGGGATAGTATTGATCTCATAAAGTCATGAGAAATAATAGGCTCGTAATATTACGTGCGAAAGATTCAAAGAAGTATATAAAAGTGGATTTATGTATGCAGGTAGATATGTTGTTATCGAAATCACAGGCAAGTGTCCTAATTAAAAATCAAAAGTTAATTAAGTTTAATAAGGAAGCACGAGATAATGACACTTTACCGAGATGCTCTCCCCTTCTGTCATCGTCGTTGCCCCGAGTATTACGAGTGTGTCCTTTGTAAGCCTCCGGTACCGAAGTGTCATCGTTGAGATAAAGATCAAAATGAGTTTATAAGAGACACTTGAAATATTTTAACGCGCGCGCGCGTGCGTGTGTACACAGATAAAAAGGATTTCGCTTCGTATCTACGTGCTTCTTCATACAAAAAAAAAAAAAGAGAGAGAAAAGAAAAAAAAACCAATTACACACAAAAAATGACGATGATAATGACGATGATGATAATAATAATAATAATATTAATAATAATAAAAACAATTTGTTAATTTAAAAAATTGAATATTTAGCAAAGATAAAAAGAAAAGAAAAATTCAGTAAAACGAGTGGCACTATATTAAAAAACTGAAAAGGTTGGTACTAGATATTACGTAACTTTGTATACATACGTATCTACGCACGCACGAATTATAATAAAAAAAATGTTTGACATTCTTGTCTATATTTTTTTCTCCGTGAAACGTTCGTTTCATATAAATGATATTAAAGTTAACTCGAATGTCCTTTTCACGAGGAGTCGTATGCGATCTATCGATCACGTCGCATGGCACCTATGTATGTAGGTCGAGCTATTGCAGAGGTTCAACGTCACTTAATATTCCACCGTGTTTGTTCCGCTTTAGAAATGGAGTCGGGGGAGGAGGGAGGCCGAGAGGAAAAGGAAGGTGTCGATAATATGTAATTGGTAACTATATCTCGTAATGACGTAACGACGAAGTTACGGTACTCCGCGTGAAAATAAAATACCCTAACTATTCTCTCTTCTTTTTCTTCTTCTTCTTCTTCTTCTTCTTCTCCTCGTGTACTTCTTCGGCCGGTACATCGTTATTTCCGTTCGAAGCGCCCTACTATATTTTTATTTCCGTTCCGTATGCGCCGCCATTTTTAAATACTCTTCCGCTGTCCAATGATCGATCGTTCTCGCTCGCCTCAGTCCGACGGAATTATTCCGCGTGATTTTAACTCGACGAACGCGTCGGAGAAGCTTTTGTTCCTACTTCCTCTCTTCCCTCCTGTCCCTCCTACCCTCAACCCCCTTTTTCCTTTCTCTTTTCCTTCCTTCTCCTCTCTTCTCTTTTAAATTTCAATGAAAACGGTAGAACGGTATAATATATTGGCCGAAATAAAAAATAAAGGAAAGAAAAGAAAAGAAAAAGGAAGAAACCTATCATAATCGATAAGAAACGAATGGATATCTAAGAAAAATATATCGTTTAGAATCGATATATGTAAAGTTCAAGGGAACAAAGGTACGCAGCACTTTTGTTTCATTGCTATTAAATAGCTGCTATAAAAACAACCTGGAAAAATAACGAAAACGATGTCGAATGAATATTACCGAGTTTTGCGGTTCGTCCGCGTGTATAACCGGGCGTGGAACGGTATTTATGCACGTGGAACACAACCGGAGGCCCCGAGCCAAAGCAAGCATATAATTTAGCCCGTATTTAAAAGCGCACCCTAAAGAAATTACAGGGCGCAAGAGCGTAATAAATATCATTGCGATATATGTACCTACGTGATTTCGCGTTCGGTCAAACCGAACGTCATATTTTCAACTTGCCCGTTTCAACTTTTATACCACGTCGAATTGTGGTATTGTGAATTTATTTAATTACACAGAGACAGACGCAGAACACAGACACAGCACACGGACAGACAACCCCTTGTTGCGAATTTTGATGCTTTATCGATTCGATTCCTCTTACGAGTGAATATCACGATATTCAGGTATCCCAATTGATATCAATATACCATGTACCTATACATACACACGTTTTATGGTTAAACGTTGAATATCGTTATAATCGAATCCGCGAAACCCCATAAAAACCTAAGTAGATTACTTTGCGCTGTAATAAATTCTCCTTAGATTAAAGAAGAAAGTGAAAATCTTTAAGGTCGTTCGTTATAATCTTCTTCGTCGTTGTGGTCACGCAAATATCTCGTTATTCTGGAATTCGCTATAAAAAAAAAAAGAGATAATAAAAAAGAATTTTATCCGCGTATCATGGATCCTATGAAAAACCTTGGGAGAAAAAAAAGGAAGATTGGAGTAAAAAAAAAAGGATCCGCTGAGGGAAAAAGCTTTCGAAACGATCCTTTAACGGAGCAGCAATTTCTACCTCGATTTAAAAGTCCATTCGCGCGGAATGCTTCTGGTTACAATTAAAATATCGACGTTGGACAGAGAGAAGCCAAGAAAATAGGGGAGGGGGTTTAGGAGGAGGAGGAGGAGGAGGAGGAGCGAGGGAAAATCACAAAGAAGACTTTAACGTGAATTCGTCGAATCATTGAAGTGGTTAGGGGGAACGTACGCGAACGAGAGAGAAAGAGAAAGAGAGAATGTGAGGGTGGGTGGGGGACAGAAGAGATACAAAAGAGATATAAAAGAGACTGAAAGAAAAAGAGAGAAAGAGAGATAGAGGGCGAGGGAGGGAGAAAGAGAGAGAGAGAGAGAGAGAGAACGCGCAAAGAGCAAAGAGCAAAAACTTCAACAAAACCGTGTGGAAAGGAAGAGACGAAGATAAGAAATTCCCCTTTTATATGGTGACGAGTACAAAAGAGAATAGAGAAACCGCGTGTACGTATATTTTCTACCCCTAAGCACTGCCTAATGTATCTAATGAACTCGCGAGAGGGTCCGATAATTAAACTCCACACACGCGTGTCCCTTGTGCGTGTATTCGTTGTATTAGAATCCACCATCATCGTTATTAGAACTACCACATACCCACAAACTGTGACTCGTAGAGTTGCTTTCACCACCCTCTTTCCTTTTGAAAAAAAAAAGGGAAAGAAAAGAAAAAAGAAAAGAAAAAAGAAAAATAAAAAAGAAGTACACACAGAGGAGGAGGAAGAGGAGGCAGCTTCGACGTATAAGCGGTACGCTTTTCCTTCCCTTTTTCCTTTTTTTCCCCCTTCTTTTCTTTATTTTTCTTTTTCTTTTTGCTACTTCTTCTTCCTCTTCTCCTTTTTCTTCTTTGTAAATCGCCCTCTCTGTTTGCTCGCTCGTAATTTCTATCATTGGATAGAGGCAGGCTTTTCCAGGATATAAACTCGTTCTGCACCCACCCACCCCACCCTCTTTCCCCTTCACTTCTCTCCCATTCTCTCTCTCTCTCTTTCCCTCTACCTTTCTCTGTCTTTCCGTCTCTCATTCTCTTTCTCCTTCCCTCTTTTAGTCCCTCTCATCGTGCCGACAGGGGTTGGGGTAATGGATAACCGCCAGACGCGCGTGACATAATGCATACGCGTACGTGTGTGTACAGTACATAATCGTAGGTGCGCTCGAGCGAGCGCGATGCACGCATATCCGTTTCTCCCTTTATTCTCTCTCTCCCTCCCTCTCTGTCTTTGTCTCTCTCTCTCTCTCTCTCTCTCTTATCTTTCCCCATATCGTGAATTTCGTAATAGGCGAGACAAATCGTCAAGAATTTCGTGAAAATATAATTCGTTAAGCGAACGGTCGGATCATCCAGCGTCCCCTGATTTTTGTTGAAATCGTATAATGAAAAGAATCCGTGCGGAATAAATAAATCGTCGCGATGCACCGGAATTATGTTCACCCTTCTTGGTCAGAACGCGCGCGTGTAAATCCCCTCTAGCGAAAGATGATAGTGGGCGAGAGAGAAAAGGGTCGCCGTAGAGAGATTAACAATGGCATGATAAATGAGAGATTAGAGAACATCGATTAATCGCGCGTAACGTTTGACTTTTCTTTTTTTTCTCTCTTTCTCTTTTTCTTTTTCTCGCTCCTTTGATACTTCTTCTGATAATTTTAATAACTCTTTTTTTCTCTCGTTCCCTCTTCTTCCAATATCTCACCCTCTCATTCATGATTGTTTGTTGTTCTTTTTGTCATCGTTTATTACTTTTTGTTATTATTTATATATGATATATGCTTTCGATTTTTATCGGTCTCTTTGAAAGTGTTCCCTGACGAATAATTTTCTTGAAAAGTTTATGAATAAAAAATAAAAAAGAATAGGATATATATATATGTATGTATGTATGTATGTATGTATGTATACACATAAGTATATTTAGAATTCGTCGAAAGAACGCGCACGCAGCCACCCGCAACATTTTTGCGAGGCGCTAATATAATACACATATATATATACATACATATATATATGCATATACATTCACATTTCATTCGTAAAAGGCGTATAATAAAGAAGGCGGAAGGATGAAAAGGAAACGAAAGAGAATCGCGTGGTCGGCCGTCGTCATGTCTCTTATGCTTGCTGCTTCTCTGCAACGACGTTATGTATATACTATGTATATGTAAACGTAGAGGTAGATACAACGCGAGCGCATTTATTCGTGCTCGTTCGCTTCGAAAATATACCGGAGAGAAATAGAGAGAAATAGAGAGAAAGAGAGAGTGCATATAAAATACGTGCACGCTTGCACCATGACGCACACTATAAAGAAAAGGAGAGGAGAGAGAGAGAGAGAGAGAGAGAGAGAGAGAAAGATAAAGACAGAGAGATATAAAGAGAGAGAGAGAGAGAGAGAGAGAGAGAGAACGTGCCGAAAGTGCAAGAAGAAAAAATGCACGCGCAAGTGACGCAACATGTACCCACGTGGTGAAGCCACACACGCACACTTATACACACAAGTTTCTTTCAGAACGCATGGGGACTTATGACGCATCGAGAGAGACGCACGAGAAAGAAATAAAAACAAAACAAAAAAAAACACTTCTGGAATCCGATTCGATTTCGTAGAATTTTCTCTTCGATTACTCAATCATTTATTACGATAGTACTACTATCGCCACGAGAAACTCTTTAAATTACTACTACTACTATTACTATTATTCTTATACTATTATTATCATTATTCTAACGTGATGTTTCCTCGTATCGCATTTGATATTTTATATCTGCTTATTGAATACGATAAGCGGTTATGATAAATATAAATTAATGTTATATCGAATGATTATTTGACAACAATTACAGAATTATCTTCGGACAGTCATACGTGACGGACGATATTAATCGGAAAATGATTTTCAAGTATATTTACCTCCTACGTAGGTTCTTCGAACGATATGGTAAAAACGAGTTCGATGTCTTCTTGATTCTTTGCCAAGGTATATTTCAAAATATAGAGAGATCATACATACGTAGAAAGAGTAGGAATAGTTCGGAAGGCTGACCTTTACATTACGTGATTCTTGTCAACCGGTTACACCACCATGCTTCCCGTCCGCGTGTATTTGACATTTAATATACGGGAGTGTTCTGTCCTGTCTGGCACGCTTCCCCAACTGCGACTGATAGAAATGTTATCACCGATCGTCTATGTTATATTCGGGGATATACGTGATAACAATGGTATAACGTATACATAACATTCTCATTCGTAATTGTTCCGAGAATGATTTATTGATCACC
>NC_066593.1:4322273-4519773 GCF_905475345.1 Vespula vulgaris | reverse complement strand
CGCACGCCGAAATAAATTTTATAGCTTCGCGCGATACAAATGGAACTATTCGTTCCCGCATGGACTGTACCTCGCTTTGGTTATTTTGTCTCTTGCGTACTTCTGACAGCGCCGTCTTTGCCGTCTCGTATCGGCGGCGTTTGAACGAAAGTACTCTTTCTTCGAAGCCGACCGAAGAAGGAGGAGAAGAAGAAAAAGAAAAAAAAGAAAAGAGAAAGAAAAAAAAACGAAAAGAAAAAGAAAAGGACGAAAAAGAAGAAGATGAAAGGAAGTCGAAATCGTTCCGAGTCAGGAGACAAGAGAGACGCATAAAAAAAAAAAGAAAAAGAAAACGAGTATCAAAAACTCGATGGATACGAATTTCGAATTTTTACGTATCCCCATAGTTGATTCGTAAAAATTTCGCACGATGCTTATTGGCGTGAAAAAAAAAAAAAACAAAACATTTTAATTAATTCCGAATATTTTATACGATAAACCGATGATCAATCATCACTTTCTGATACGTTTAAAACGTGAAAAAATTTGTCAATCGGTGAAAAATTTTTCAAGATCGATCGATCGATTGTTTTTCTTGTTTCTTTTCTTTTTTCTTCTTTTTCTCGGGTCCTTTCGTAAAAAAAAATCACAAGAAAGCAGCAAACGGGCATGATCATCGATATCAAAAATCAAAGATATTTTAGTTAGATACTCTTACAGTCGACTGTACAACGCACGCTATTATCTCCTAGCGGTGTTTCAGAAGAAACATAGGCGTCACGCTCGCCGAGCTTATGAATGAAGCCTGGCCGTGAAGCCGGTGATTCCGGTCGTCGACGAAGATAGAGGCGAAAAGAGCGCCGATGATCCGCGCCTTCGCCCGACTTATCGTCGACGGCATCCTTTGTGCCGTCGAACGAATTTACGTCTTCGAGCTGTTCTCTCTCTCTCGCATTCTCTATCGCTCTATCTCTTTCTATTTTATTTCTTTCTCATTCCGAATAGATATATCTATGTTTACTATTTTTGTATCCTCGAATCGAATACTACGTTCGTTCATCCCTCAGTTCGTGTAAATAAATATATTTGGTATACAAATATACGGATTCGAGGAAATAAATTTTCGACGATTTAATAGGGACTCTCGTTTAACCTTGAAATTATTCAAAGGTAATAATTAAATATCGAATCTATCGATCGTTTTATCTCTCTTTCTCTCTCTTTTTTTCTTATAACGCGAATGCATCAGATCGACATGTTATATTTGCTTGAATACGTCGATTTAATTTTATGTAATATTGGAATCAATCGTTGATAAAATGAATACGGAGTGTGTTTACTTTGCGATCGAACATTTAAATGGAATATTATGATCGGACGATCGAATAATGAAAAAAGGTTGAAAGTTGAGATCGAGGAAAATTTTTTAATAACGATCGCATTTATTGTTAATTGTATAGAAATCGATACTCTTTGCAATATCGATATTTCAAGTATCGATTCGATAATCATCGTAAGTTGATCGGCAGCGTAAAGATTCAACAGGTGTTACCGCTACGTTACCGTAGCGTGACGATTAAAGGCCGCCTCGTACTAAAAGCATGCTGAGACGAAGCAACGCTCGGCGAAACATCGTCATCGTCTTAGAAATTTTTTCTACCGTTGGAACATTAGACGCCCCAAGAGCAATCCAATTGTGTTTCGTAGAAAACGATTATCGTTTTATTATTGTGCGAGTAAAAAGAAAAAAGAGAGAGAAGGAGAGAGAGAAAACAAAAAGATATCAAGTTCGACCAATTGATAAAACAAGGAAAACAGGAAGTACAACTACAAACAGAACGAATGTTGTGTTATGGAATGAATTTAAAAAAGATCTTAGATTTCGTCAATATAGTCGGATAAAATCTAAAAAAAAAAAAAAAAAGAATTAATATTATTTATTCTCCAAATAAAAAACACGTATTAAATCGAATTCTGTTCGTTACGGTTCAATAAAAGTCGTATAAGAAGAACAAGAAAGTAATAATAAAACAAAAATTTTATTATTATTTATATATATGCGAAAGACGTGTATTAAAAAATTAAATTTATCTG
Organism: Vespula vulgaris; assembly: GCF_905475345.1. NCBI lineage: Eukaryota > Metazoa > Arthropoda > Insecta > Hymenoptera > Vespidae > Vespula > Vespula vulgaris. Next base: position 4,517,700 of record NC_066593.1, on the reverse strand, counting down.
GCATTAGAGTCAGTTTGATTAAATATCGTAGATTCAATGTTAATTCCTTAAAAAGTTACGTCGTGTTTCTAGTTAGAAAAGTAAACGTCGGATAAGCAAGAAATATTCTCTGCGAAGAATATACCGTTTCTCTTTCGAAAAGTGAGCATTGTGTAACAAGAAACTAATTGTAAAGAAGAGTGAAGAGGAAAGGGGAAATTTTCTTTTCGCGGTAATTGACCGAGCCGCACGTTGCGCTCCAGAGCGTGACAACAGTTTTTTCGAAGAAGACGGACAACATTTTTGCTCGTACTATTTGATAGTTGTGTTGTATGTGCAAGAAACTCAAATCTCGATACGATTAACGCCACGTTATAAGATACTTCGTGCGTGCATCCAAATAATAAAGATAATAATCTTCATCCTAGAATTCTTCGAATCAAACGCAGGTCGAACGATGAAAACGTATTCTTCTCTCTGTTTTTCATTTTTCATAACGTACAAAATTGTTTCTAGAAGAATACGTACGTACGTAAGCATGTACGTAGAAAAATATCTTGTACAAATAGACGCGTATTAATAAAAAGATCCAGATCAAAATCGATGAAAGCGTTAAACAAATAACTTCGTCATCAGATAATCGAATGTTATTATCGACATAAAAAAAAAATATATATATGTATATATGTATGATAAAAACGATGGTGAATATATTCCGCGTAAGAAAATAAGATTCTACATAGGTCCGGAATGGAATACTCGGTTCTAACGTTCGTTTTAGTTCTTTGAATATATCCTGACCTAGGGGAGAGAAGAACGATCGGGGCCGTTAGACGGAAGTGAACTAGCTAGCTGCTGGTAAGAAAATCTCGAAAAGGACATCGTTCGTCCCTTCGTTGCTGCGCCATTGGATCGGCAAGCGCACCTTCTCCTCTCTCACCCCTCGACCCGCGCTCTCTCGCACGAAAAGGCTCAACCCGCCACGGTACGGCTCCTCTGTGTGCTGCGCTGTGTTCGCTACGGCTGTTTCTCTCTACTACTACACTATTAAACCCTACACACACACACGAACTATCCTCGGCCCGTTCTCTCTCTCTCTCTCTCTCTCTCTCACTCTTTCTCTCTTCGCCGTGCCATCCTCAGCGCGCGTAGCGTGTCTAGTTGTTTCTTTTCTTTATTCCTTTGTCGGAAAGTCGGCGGCGAGTCTCGTTTTTAAGAGAAGCAGAAGAGAACGAAGAGGAGGAAGAGGAGAAGGAGGAGGTCGGCGAGGGGGCCTTACGGAGAGAGGGGACCGAAGCGAAAGGAAAAAGGACGAACGGGCTGCGGATGATGGTGAGCGGGGAACGATGGAAGGAAAGAGAAGGGAAGGAGAAGGTTTAAGGGAGAAGGGATAGAAAGAGTAGGAGGAAGAGGAAGAGGAGGAGGAAAAGAAGAAGAAGAAGAAGAAGAGAGAGAGAAAGAGAGAGAGAGAGAGTGAATGATGGGAGTGTGGTAGGGGGCGGCGCTCCTGTGGAAAGAGAAAGAGAAAAAGAGAGAGAGAGAGGAGAATAAAACGTCCGTGGTTCAAAAACTCGGTACAGACTAGCCTCGGAATAAACGGCGTCTAACGTGCTCAGGAGGAAATCGTGGCATCTATTAATAATAAACTATTTCCAGATGCGTCCTGCTGCTCGTCGTTCTGCCAAGAAGCGTACGATCGTTTTCTGTTACTCCATCAGGTCTCTTTTCTCTCTCTTTCTCTTCCGTCTCTTCTGCAAACGCAGAAAGAGTATAAGAGAGAGAGAAAGACAGAGAGTTTAACTCGCATTATACGCATACACACGCACGCACGCATACACATAGTCACACACAATACACACCACACAAATTCACACATATGTCGCGCGCGCGTTCGTTCGCGTAGGAGCAAGGCGGCTTTCGCGCTTCGAGCGCTTCGAAGTCAAGAGCGGCGCTTTTGGGTCGCGTGCTCGAATGAACGCGCGCCCCGCTTGACGCGCAGGGCATTCTACCTCACGTGGAAAAAAAAAAGAAAAAGGAATAAAAAAGAAGAAAATAAAAAGAAAGATGGCGTTAACATGTTGCGACTTGGTTGCCCTTATATACATACATACCTGACGTTTCACTGATAAACGCGATGAAACTTGACGCATTCTTTAACTGTCTTCGATAATTTAGTATCTTAGATATAGATCTATGTATGTATTTATTTATCTACGTAATACCGATCGTATCGCGAGGATATACTTACACACACATATATGTATATATATATATGCAGAGCCTATCGATAATAACGCACCGATCTACTATTTCACATTCCCATCGAAGGTCGATCATCGCGTTTACGACGCGATCGTTATCCTCTATCTTACACGTACAAATCGATTACCCTTAATGTTTGTAAAAATTATCACAACGGTAAATCTTTTGATCGTCTTAGCTATGATATATACGATTCGAACTTATGATATAATATAAATTTTATCAAATATCCCTATACACATGTATCTATATTACTAGCGTTATCAGTTACGTAGGAACGCGTATCTCGTTACTTGTTATTATTAAAATCATTTTCACCTATCTCGTACGTCGGTGAAGTAAACGTTGTAGAGACTGGCAGGCAGGTTGCGTGCTTCAAAAGAACCGCTTGTCCCGACCGATTCCATGGGGCACGAAAAGCAACCGTCGAGTTTTGTTATGACGCTGTCGAGATGGTTCGGACAGCTGGTCGAGGTCGGACGAGAATCATACATACATACGTACGTACATACATATATACAACATATGTATATAAAGTCGAACCAAAGAGAGGACCGACGAAGGTGAGATTTTTCGATACAAAATTCGATGTGCCCGAAATCAAGGTCTCTATCTTTCTCTATTTTTCTCTTGTTCTTTTTCACGAAGAAAAACTAGTATCTATGTACGTCTACGCGAGAAAAAAATCGAAATTCTATTCTCGTTTATTTATTCTATATCAATTACGTCGTTCTTGCAGTCTTTCCACTTTTTTTCCCTATCCAATTTTTCCGCGATAAAATCCTGATGGTTCCGTAATCGCTTATAAGAGCTTGTTCGACAACCTACACCGAATCAGATTTTTTGTTTGCTTTTTCTAATCGATTATTTCATCACCTTTTACGTTTTATTATATACGTATATAAAGATTCGTAGCGCACGACAATCTGCTGTCAATCGTATACAATAAAATCACGACGATTCGTGACAATTTTTGTCAATCGGTATTAACAAAAACAAACTTAAAAACAAACCGCAATCGACGATTCGTAATGTAAAGAAAGGAAAAAGAAAAAAAAAAGAAAGAAAAAGAAAAAAGAAAGAAAGAAAGAAAAAGAAACGAACCAAAACCGCATATTATACATCGTAATGACGGCGTTCAGACGGATTCGATTGTTTTATCGGCGGATGCGGTCGTTGATCCTGGACCAATCGATGTTCGATCGTTCAAGGAAAACAACGACAAAAGCAAATAATAAAAAGAAAAATAAGAAGAAAGAAGTTGCCAGAAGAGATCCAACAATAATTCTTCTCGAACGCAATTGCAAATGGATTCGGCAAAACTACCGAACGCAATCGAAACGTGTTTTGTCCCTGTGAAATAACACAGTGCAGTAAGAAATACCGCATAGATAAAGATAAAAAGAAAGAACGAAGGACGGTGAAAAAGATGGTAGGATGGGGATGAGGTAGGGTGCATTAGGGATGAATTAGGGGTGAGAGTTGGGTGAGATGGACGATGGAAGAAAGAACAAAGTTCCCACGAGCGGAAATAATCGCGTGAAAAGTTGTCGTGGATTTAGTTAGGACGCTTTGCTAGGAAAACGAGTAAAGTAGGGAGGACAAAAGCTACAAGCCCCATGTGTGCGCGACAACGCGAGTAGCGTGAATACATACATACGTAAGTAGATGATGATGGCGCCTTTTTCGAGTATGGGAAGGAAGGATAGGATTTTGATGGAAGAAAAGAAAAAAGGAAAAGAAGGAGACGAATCTGTATATGTCGTGTCTGGGCCTTATAATTACTCTAATTAGCCGGTACACGGTTAAGAGGAAACTGAGTAAATATTTATATCGCGAAGAAGAAGTAGTTGAAGGAGGAACGAAAAGAAAGTGAAAGAGAGAAAGAGAGAGAGAGAGAGAGATTCTGGTGGATTTCGCGAATGGTCAGGGAGGAAAAGATCGGAAGTTATGGATTATGGGAAGAGGCAGGGCGAGGAAGAGGAAAGCGCAAAGGGCAGACAGGAACGAACGACAGGATATACACGGCGAAGAGGAGAGAGGAGAGAGAGAAAGAAGGAAAAAAAGATAAGAAAATAAAGAGAGAAAGAGAGAGAAAGAGAGAGAAAGAAAGAGAGAAAGAGAGAGAGGGCTATAATACAGTTTTGCCGCGAGCAGCTCTCGAGCGTCAGTTTGCCTGAACCCCTTTCCTCCGCGCTCCTCCCCCTTCTTCTTTACTCTACTCTCTTCTCTCTTTTCCGTGCGGTTTGCTAGAAAGCAAAGGAAGAGAGGGGAAGGAATCCTCGGCGAGGGGTCCGCTAGAACGAGGAGGGGAGGCGAAGCTCGGTTGGATTTCGCGGGACGGGGCTGCGGTGTAGAGACGAGGATAGAGAGAGAGAGGGAGAGAAGACCCTGATGGCAGGCGGCGAACGGGATGTGGAGAAAGGGAGGAGAAAAGGAGGAGAAGGAGGAAGCCAGTCGGCGCGTTTGATCTCTGCCGCGGGCGCCGACAAAGCGTTCGTCGTCGTCCACTCTCCTACACAGAAAGCGCCGCTACGCTGTGTAACGGCGTGCGAGAGCGAGACATAAGATAGAGAAAGAGCGCGATAGAGGCTCGCGGCGCAACGGCGACGACGATGACGACGACGACGATGACGACGACCACCGACGACCGACGACCGACGACCGACGACGACGACGACGGCGACGGCGACGACGACGACGACGACGACGACGACGGTGGCGGCGGCGACGACGACGACGACGACGACGAACGAGTGCCACGGCATGCTGAGAGAGAAACGCTCCGCTCATAGGATGTGCTGCTTGCTTGTGTGCCTGCCTGCGCGCGCGCGCCCGCCTACCTACGTGCGAGCGAGAGAGAAAAGAGAAGGAGGGGAGAGAAAGAGAGAGAGAGAGAGAGAGAGAGCGAAACGAAGTGGAAGTATAAGAGAGGGTGGGGGAAAAGGAGGGAGAAGGATGCAAAGGTTCGTAGCCGCGCGATCCCGTCGGCTTCTGTCGCGCTTGCTCTAAGCATGGCGCTGCCACTCCCTTGCGGCTGGCACACCGGCTTTGCTATTAATAAATAATGTTCTCTGTGGTCCCGCGTTATACGAGTAAAAGCTCCCTCTCGTTCCACTTCTCTTCTTTCTCTTTATCTTTTTTCTGTTTTTTTTTCTTTTTTTTTCCCCCTGTAAATCTTTATCTCTTATCTTCTCATCTTTTACCTTACCATCTTTCTTTCCCCATCTCTCTCCCACTCCAAAGAAAACTCCTCCTTTTCCTCCTACATCGAGATCTCTTTTCTCATACGCATTCTCTCAATTTTCCTTTCCTCGCTTCCTCGTAGTCGTTCCCTTCCTCGTTACACCCACCCGACACGAGTACTTATACACTTACTTACTTACTTACTTTAGTTACTTGTTTAGTCACTTACCTTCGAGCTAAACAGATATTCTATTTTCCTTCTCAGATCTCTAACAATCCTTCCAAGGTTCATCGCACGAGTAATCCTTCGACGACTCCATTGTCGTATTTATTTTTATGGTTATGTCTGTCAGCCGTCTAATTGAATATTCACTCTTCGGCGAAAAAAGCTTCTCTGGCTGGGTTCTTGCGGATTCTAATTGCTTTCTTCTTTTTTTTTTTCTTTTTTTCTTTTTTTAATTTATACAATATGCGAAAGTGTTGAAAGTTTTGAAAGAGAAACATCTGTCCGTTTCGACCCCGACGTGAGAAAAATCGCTCGAATGGAACGATATATCTCGTCGTTTTTATTAACAATTTATGATTAATTTCGTCGATATTTTTGGGCGCTATCTATCTATTCACGTAGGTAGTACACGATTTGATTTTACGGAAACGAGAAATACACCTACACTGTTTTCATATTTTGACAATTTCTTAAATTAATGTGATTTATGATACGTATAAAACAATAAACTTTTTTATGAAATTCTACAGCGAACGAATGTCAAATTGAATCATCCGGATGATTGATTTACGACGAGAATTACGTTTTTCTACTATTTGGATTAATATCTACGATATTACGATTTACGAACGAGAATATGCACTGCTTTGTTATAAACGATTTAGAGCGACCTCTAACGTTCTGCGACTTAAAAACTGATAAATCTGTGTTACCAACCTTGATAAAACACTCTAATGGCATTACATTTCCGAATGTTGGCAATTATTGTCGTATTCATTAATTACGAAATGTTATGATCCGATTAGCATATATTGTTGAAATGAATGAAATTGTTTATAGATATTAAAATAAAAGTTTGAAATTAATCACGACTCTTTGCTTGATCGAATAATCTATTTAACCGATAAACGGTATATCTGTTTGGTATTTATCGCATTTCTTACCAGGGAATTTGTTGACTCGGTCTGCCATTTTTATCGACTATCGATATTTCGATTATACGAACTGCAAGCTTTTAAAATCTTTGCCAACTATAATCGGTAAAAACGATTACAGTATTCCTTCTATACCGACCTTATTTTTTACAGAAATTAAGTTAAAAAAAGAAAAAAACCACGTTCCAACCGGCTCTTGCGACGTGGGTTATTAAACTCGAAGTTATCATGGATCGGAAATTTTTTCCATTATCTTATTTGTAAAAAAAAAAAAAAAAAAAGAAAAAGAAAAAAGTATATAAATAAAATGAAATTAAGAATATGTACTCATATAATATTATAATAAGAGTAGACGCGAATGAACATAATTAACATCAATGAAAGGCAACTTGTTAACGTACGTATGCATTTAAATTGTTTTAGGTTAGAAAGATCGTATTTATATTTACTTAATTTCGAGCGATAATAAAAAGTTAAAAGCCTACGTTTATCAGTTAATGAGAAAATCAAGTTGAAATAAACTAATAAATCAATATTTGTTTGACTAAAGTCTAACAAAACAAACCAACGACGAACTATGAAAAGAATGTTGACAATGACATACATACATACATACATTTCGTGCGTTGAAAAATTATCGTTAGAGAAAAGCTCAGTATTCTTTTCAGCATCTATTTGTTCATGTTTATGTATACCCACGAGAGAGATAAAGAAACAAGAAGTATGAGATAGTCGATCATTTTTCCCGTGTTAAATACTTGAAATTACGAAGAGTATTCACAGTAGGAGCATGCGTAGTGTCCTAAGATAAATTATTCGTCTTAGTTGCGCCGTGATAAGCGAAGGAAATTCTACGGTCTTGTTTCGTTTGTGAAAAAAGATTAAATGAACATGTGTAGATATTATACGACCAATTCTTGTTATTCTTGAGGTAGAAATTAAAATTTTTTCAAATCACGCACGAAGTGAAATCCGCTTTCACGCCCGATCACGAAATCACGGGTTTCTCGATGTTCTTTTGCTATCGCGACAGCCATATTCGAAGGTAGCGCCACCCGGTAATCATTCGGCGAATTAGAATCGAGGTCGAAATTCTTAAATGTCGGATACATTAGAATTTACCATCATTACGAATTTGATACTTCGAGTTCACGCGTAATCCGAGTAACAATGAGATATATCGTTGCGCTCGACGTGGGCACCACTACTGTTCGTTGTCATATTATCGACGAAAACGCCAACACCGTTTCCTCATCGACCGAAAAGGTATGAAACGTTTTTTTAATTTTTAAAAATTGGATGTCCCTGTCGATTTTATAATATAATAAATAAGAGTAGTTTCTTCTTTGAATGGTCAACAAATGTTTCAAGCTATTCTTGTGTTTCGATTCTTATAAAGATACAATCGAAATATACCGAGTACAATATTGGCATTCTTTTTTTTTCTTCTTTTATTTGTTTCTTTTTTAATATGATAAAAGTCTCAAATAGTTTTAAAATAGTTGTTTCGTCTGTAGATAAGATAATAAAGTATAGATATATCGGAAATGTTTCGTAAATATATTCCCACGGAATATGTACATTTCCGATTGAAACATATATACTCGAATTTTACAAGGTAATATTAATCAGTAATTTTAATGTGACAAAGAAAAGAAATAAGATAACGTTTAATACTGCTGTCCTATATTTTCTAATTCTAGAAAGTAAACTAGAGAGAAATATAAATTACAGAAACATTTATAAAATGTTAGAATACGTGTTGCGAATAGATTCGTGACGTCAAGAAGAATATTTCCATATCATTAATGCAATACGTGATTTAATTACAATTTTAAAGATCTATAAAAAAAAAAATAACTAATAGAAGATAAAGATCTTTTTCATAATCATTTATTTCGGTTTATTACTATTAGAATTATTATAAATAATAATAAAACTTCTACAAAAAAGAATTATAAAGACAAAAAAAATTAGTTTCAAAGAAGAAATAAACGTTTTCATGATCTTTTTTTCTTTAATGGATCTTTTCTTTTTTCTCGTTTTATATATTTCTCCAACTTTTTTATGCAACATGCAATAAGATTACATGCAAAAAGACACGTTTTTATTATATTTCGTCATAGTTCACGCATGTTGCGCCCATGAAAATCGTATGTGTAAATTTTACGACTAGTTTGTAAGGATCATGTTCAAATAATTTCCCAATTTGGGAATAGCGATGTTACATAAATAGGTTTATTAAAATTCAATAAGTATTAAAGCTACGAGATCCACGTGATTTTCCTTTAAATCGATCTTTTTGATTACTAACCGAAGGATTGCTTTTTTCTTTTTTCAATCGATGCATTGAAATCTTTAAAAGGTATTTTATATTATTTACATATTATATTATTACAATTACATATTATTATTGAAGAAATTTTAATCAATTACATATTATTATCGAACGAATATGAAGATATCGCGCATGTTCCGTGCAAAGCTGTAATATTTTTGATAAATAATATTTTAAAGGTGCAAACAATTTCGTAAAAATCCTGAGCGAATAATAAGGAAGGCTAGTTCGAAAATATTTAGTCTTTGGTTAGAAACCGAAAAGATCGATGTCTTGAGGAAAAACTACAAACAACTTTGCCTAATTTTAATAAATGTTATGTATACAACTTTCTAATTCCCGAATTGAAGATATATTTATCAACCTTCCTCGAATCACGATAACTCCTTTTCGAATCTCATGTTTCCATTTGATATTGGTTTTCAAGACTTTGTTTGGTTTGACTTCTTAATATTTTATTGCATATTCTATATATTTAATGATTTCGTATATATTATATACACATATATATTTGTATGTATATTAAGAAAGACATTATTTGATTATTTGAGAAATTTTGCTGACCTCATCATCTTAATTTATGTTGAAATAAAGATAAAGAAAAAAAGAAATCTTCGAATTCCATTCCTTTATTTTAAGATTAAAGTGTGCCAAAGAAAACATCATTTCTTATATTTAGATAACATAGAGATCTTAAATATTTTTAAATGTCATTTTTGAAAAGAATCACCGTGTACGGAACAAATTTGTTCGTAGAACAAAATTCAATTTTATTCGGGTTAATTTTTTTGTCGGATATTTGTAGTTGTTCATGATACAATATTTTATATCATTATGGTTTATATCATTAATATTATAAAATAATATCGAATTTCTTTTTATCTTATTTTATTTTATTGATCTGCAGGTGGAACTTATTGGTGAAAAACGTGGTCACGTAGAGATTAAGCCAGACCATTTATGGACTATTATAGTGAAAACTGTAAAAGATGCGATAGACGGTAAAGTAAACAAAATAAAAAAAATAAAAAAAAAAAGATAATGTACTATTACGAATGTAACTTTACTATTTGATTTGTACTTTTTTACGATCGCTTCGGTTTCTAATTTCATCTATAAATATGTTCGTGTTTATGACATTTATTACAACTGATTTTTTTTTTTTATTTAAACGAGCTGCAAGCAAAGGATCACGCATTATTTTTTTTCGAGTCATGATTTATAATAATACAGAATTAACGTTAATATCTGGATTATTTTCATTCGTTATTACCATTAATTTTTTAATTTTTTTATTACCATTATGTTTTATTAACTTTTATTTTTTGTCATTAGTCAGTGGAGTCGATCCAAGTTCTTTTGCGTGTTTTGGAATTTCCGCTCAGCGTGGAACTTTTAGTTGTTGGAATTTATTGACTGGAAAACATTATCATAAGTGAGTATGCAGCTTTAGATCACATCAATTCAATTCTGATATAATAAAATATAGAAATATAGAATAATCCATTCATTAAAATTTAATCAGTCAATTGAAAGTTTTCTACGTTAAAAATCGTTAATACGTCAATACGCATTAAGATAATCCACATTAAGATAATTAATCTTTTCATTTACAGTTTCATAACATGGAAAGATTTAAGAGCGGATTCTATGGTCAAGGAATGGAATCATTCAATAATGATAAGAGGATTACGCATAGTTGCTTATATTCTCTACATATTATCTAAAAGCAAACGATTTCTCGCTGGCAGTGTTTTGAAATTTATGAATACCCAGGTTTATCATTTATAACCAACAGAAATATTTTTCGTATAACGAAAATCGATTAGGGCAATTTAAAAAATTCGTGGCTTTTTTTACACTTTGAAATTTGTTTCACTTTAAGAATGAGATTTATACATAAAAAAAAAAGAAAAAAAAAGGAGAAAGGAATCGCGAATTTTTCAAATTATCCTTGTAATATATATTGATTTGATGTGATTTAATTAATCTAATCTGCATTATAACTAATATTATATTTTTATAAAGAAGCATGCATATATTTATTTATTAATTCACTATTTGCTGGAAATAATAATTACATCGTCATATATTTTAGATCACCTTACGATTGCTTTGGGCTTTACAACATGTATCAGGTCTACGTGAAGCTACTATAAATGACTCAGTAGCATTTGGCAGTATCGATTGCTGGCTTTTATACAAATTAACTGGTACGCTTTATTAACATTCGTTATTCATTTAAAATTGCGCTTTCTGTTTTAGCTCTAAAATTTCTATTTTACCGCTATCTTTCTCGTTGGTGACGATATTCGATGGTCACGATATAGTGGTTTTTATAGTCGCAATAAATTGATCAAATATACATGACGCTTTGTGTGTTTTCTGTGTGTCTAAAAAATATTAACTGAAGCTGCAAATTAACTAAATTATACGTTTTCGTTTGATTACATATTTCTTTTCTTTATATATATATATATTTTTTTTTAATTCATACATGTTATTTATATATTATTTGTTCTTTATAGGTAGACATATAACAGATGTTTCGAGTGCATCTGCTACTGGGCTGTTTGATCCATTTACTATGAAATGGGCTACTTGGATATTTAGTTTATTAAAAATTCCGTCCCACATTTTTCCGAAGATCGTTGATACAACTACAAATTTTGGTGTTACACCCAAACATATATTTGGCGTTGAAATTCCTATAGTTTGTTGCGTAAGATTTAAGAATTTCGAATAATTTCTAAAATCAATTTTTACTTTTAACATATAATCATTTTTTACAATTTCAGATGGCTGATCAAGCAGCTTCTTTATTTGGTTCAGGATGCTTTCAACCAGGCGATATGAAGATTACGATGGGTACAGGAACTTTTGTGAACGTAAATACTGGAACAGAACCACATGCAACTATCACTGGTAAGTGTAAAAAAGAATATAAATCTTATATTCTTTTATGTACTCACATGTTAAATGATATCTAACGAAAGTAAAACTAATCATCAGGTCTTTATCCTCTGGTTGGTTGGCGCATGGGATCTGAATTAGTTTACATTGTAGAAGGTGCATCGAATGATACTGGAATTCTCATGGAATGGGCAAAAGCTCTTGGTAATTTTTCATAAAATTGTACTATTTAAATTACGAAATGCATCTTTAAAATATCGAAACATTAACATTTGATATAAAAATAATTTTCATACTGCTAGAATATTTTCATTTATTAATCATGTATTATGTTATAGAAATATATAAGGATGTAGCAGAAACAGCTGATTTAGCAAATTCAGTGGAAGATTCAGATGGAGTATACTTTATACCGGCGTTTACCGGACTTCAGGTATAAATATGAAATTTAATTATATTATGAAAAACAGTTATTTTGTAAATTACAAACTGCAAAATAAAATATGTAATTGTAATGTATATTAATATTTAAAATTTTAATTACGTAAAAAAATACTAAACGTATAATATATTTTTTTTAGGCTCCAATAAATAATCATACTGCAGCAGCTGGTTTATTAGGAGTAAAGTCTACGACGAACAAGGGCCATATCGTGCGATCATTGTTAGAAAGTCTTGTATTCAGGACATTGTTACTTTATGATAGTTTGCGTACTGAGACTTGTTTTACGTTTGAAAAAACACGGTAAAGATATAATCTTCAGTGACTTATCGATAATGGAAATGAAATTAATTGAATTCGTTGATAAATAGAATCGATGGTGGAGTATCTCAAAATGATTTCATCATGCAACTATTGGCAGATTTAACAGGTTTGGAAGTAGAACGACCTATTAACGTGGAAATGTCAATTTTTGGGGTAGCGATTTGTGCTGGCTTATATTGTGGTATGATATTAAATTTCGCATGCATTTACGTACAAATGTACAAGAAAGGAGGGGTACGAATTCAAAATTATCATAATACGTTTTAGGTATATGGAGAAATAAAGAGGAATTAAAACATCTTCGTAAAATAGATAAAATATTCAAGCCGAACAAGAAATCACAATTATCTTATGAAAACGTAATTGCGCAATGGAAACGAGCTGTGGACCGATTTAAAGACTGGTACTGATATCAATTGTATTTGACTGTAGTTACGTAAAAAAAAATGCAATACTGAATTATTTTTGCAATACGTTAAAAATATTGATGCACTCTAAGATATTACTTAAGTGACAGTATTTTAAATAAGAAGTATACAGTAATCTTTTTTATGAGCATTATATTCAGAATACACTATTAACGTTAAATATTTTAATAGAGAACAGTTGAAATAAATAGATTCGATGATAGATTTTTATTCAGCATATTATAAAAGACATAATATTTTCTTAAGGCAATAGCTATATTATAATACAAGTTTAAAATCAAAGCTTGATCAAAATAATATTGATGATATATCAAGAATAACCATTATTTCTCTAATACAAAATATACTAAAGCCATGATATATATTGTGTTGTGAATCGATGCTTGTGATATATATTCTCGAACGATTAGTAATTTTTAAAGCGTTCCTGAAGAAAGTGCCTTTTATGCTGTTGTCATGTTTAAGTATCTTTAATAATAAGAATATTTTTTTTATACACGATATTTATTAGTGAAAAATATTTTAAGCAATAAATTATATAATGTTAGCAAGTTAATTGTCTCATTTCTATGCTACATTTTGTCATTATTTTTGTATTCATAATGATATTACATAAGAGTTAAACTTATATTTAAGATAAATATCCATTGTCAGATGAAGATGTAAGCGTATTATAAACTCGTATGTCGTATAGTAGCTTGCTTGCTTGAAACCGGTTTCTCCATGTCCGCATTGTAATGTGTATTAAATACACTGTTCACATCGAGCGCGTAATAATATGAAACAAAGTAAAACCGGACATATATTCGAAGTGATGTCGGACATTTAATAAGTAGATTAAGTAATCTTATCGTGAACTTAAAAGATAACAACGCGTTTTCATGTTATTTTCATCTCATTTTTTATCATCTTATATATATATATATATGTTGTTTTAATTTTAATTTGTATTAATAATTAATTAAGAGCATTTAAATCCTTGATTATTACTATTATAACAGTATTAATTTATATTTTACTTTTTTATTATTCCTTTTTATTTATTTGACTTATTCTTATTTGTGTATTTAAAGAAAACAGTTTAATTAAACGGCCGAATAAAACATTTTTTTTTGATAGTGTCGATCCGTGGGAAAAGATATCGTCCGTTGTTTTCGACTTTGCAAAGGAAGATGCGTCTATACGTATTATTTGCATACATACGTATTTACATTTTATACATACGTATTTCGACTCGTATCTACGTGAATTTCCATGTAAATAAACGTACAGTATCTAACAGAAACATTTAATAACTTTTTGCATCTGAATATGTTTTTTAAACCAAGTAGTGTAGACGCGAAAGTTTGTTATATGAAAAGAAATTAAAAAAATAGACTTTTTTTATTGTTGTAATACCGTCAAATAAAAAATTTCTTTAATTTTTAAAGTTTTTATAAACGAGAAATATATGGATTTTGTTGATTTATCCGTGTATTACATGTATCCTACAAATGTTATTAAAATCGATTAATCCTAAGACAAATTACGTTTGCTTTCTAAGATCATTAAAATGGTAATTAAATGATTAGTTTAACAACATAATAGAAATATAATAGAGATTGTAAGGTTCTTTAAATAATTTACTCTAAGATTGAACGTGTTATTCTTCTTTTCTTTATCTCTATATTAAAAGTTTTAATAAAAAGTTTCGTTTTGTATTTTTTAACGATGCTATAAGAAAAAGTTATCGTTCTGTTTCTTTCTTTTTTTTTTTTGTTTTAAATTCCTCAGACTTCAAAAACAAGCACAATAATTTCACTATATTTATTTAAAAATTCGATTTCTGATAACTCTCAGTACAAAGAAACGATTTGAATTTAGAAAAGTTTTCGGATACTTCTGTGACCGACTGTATATTGAATTTCCATTTTAATTCAGTACATTCGTAAGAGCGCGCGAATGTTGAAAACAGTGCTTTTGGGAACGAGGAGAACTCCTTCGTTTGCAAGCGTGCACACGCGTGTACTGCGAGCCTGTTTCACGTTAGTGTCGAGCGACCGGTAACACGCCGCGTGCTCGCAGTTCAACTCTCCGCTGCTTCTAAATCGAGCTCGTTAGAGACATAGAGAACGCTTGTTTTGGAGATTATACAAGAACAAGGTCACAAGAAGGATATTTTCAAAATGGTGAGTTAATTCAATTTGTCGAAAATCCCTTTCTCTTTCTTTTATTTTTTGCTCTACTCATAGACACACATCTTAATGCGACGTCATCGTTTCGTTCGATTCGCCATGTTTTCGATCTCCTTTCATCCATGATGACATTCTTTTCTAATTTTTCTAATGTTTCTCGAGTTACTATTGTCTTTATTATCTCTCTTATCATACTTGAAAAAGAGAAAGAGAAAGAGAGAGAGAGAGAGAGAGAGAGAGAGAAAGCGAGAGGAAGAGATGATCGTTTCGTGAATGAATCTGTTGCATTTGTATAAAGAAGATAGTTTCGAGTAATTTTTTCTTTTCGTTTCTTTTTTTTCTTTTACTTTTTAATTTCATTATTATCAGATATTAATTAACCGTGTCGATGGATTCGAAAAAAAATTGTCGTTTAACTCGGCTTTGATTTTAAATTAACGCGTTTTTAAAATACGCATCTACTTGTTGCATATCCTCATATTACATCACCATACCTATTAGTATAAAAACGAAAAATATCGTTTACTTGCCCATCTGCATTGATACGAAACGATGATACGATAAGAGGATATGCAATAAACGGATAGGTATCATTGAAGAATGATATTAATTATTAATACGATAGTATTGAATTTAGAAGGAACAATTGTAAAATGATCTTATTGATAAACGATAAGTCTAACATTAAAGAGTAACGAATGATTTACAATTATAGTCGTAATCGTATAGGTAAAGTTTGAGCGCATAAAACTTGGCTAACAATATGATGTGCTTAAGGTATAGTGTCTGGTAGAAAAGGAAGTAAAGGTTTAAGGTCGAAGAAACATACATATAGATGGAGGTCTTACGATCGATTTCATTAAAAGTCTTCGACCACGATTCGTATAATCACTTGGTGATTTTT
Organism: Vespula vulgaris; assembly: GCF_905475345.1. Classification (NCBI taxonomy): domain Eukaryota; kingdom Metazoa; phylum Arthropoda; class Insecta; order Hymenoptera; family Vespidae; genus Vespula; species Vespula vulgaris. Next base: position 4,501,589 of record NC_066593.1, on the reverse strand, counting down.
CTTTTTTATAGATTCCAATTGTGAAAACAATGGGAAATTATAAAATTGATTTTGATCGATAGCTGGTATATTGCTTCTTTTCTTTGTATTCGATTTTTCGTTTAGAATCTTTTTTTTTTTAATTATAAAAAAAATGATAATTATTCACTCTCGATGGTTCGCGTACATTTTCTTGAGGATTCAATTTGCGTAACGCGTAATTCATAAAATTGCACCCCGAGATTGCACGAATACAAACCACAGATATGCAACACCTGCGTCCGACTTGTGCGAATGTAATTTGATTAAATTGTCTTGCGTCAAGTCTCCTCGTAGCGTAATGGAATAACAGCAAGAAACTCGACTAATTACAGATACGTCCATTTTCCTTTTTTTTTCTTCCTTTTTTAACTATATCATCACGAAAGATACTAACGATATCTTGCCATAGATTTTTTGTCAAAGATATCATGAATGCTCCGCGAAATAAATAATTAGCTCTTTTACTCATGGTCGACAAGCGTTTTATTCGGTTATAAAATTGAATCTTAACTGTAATCCCCCACTTTCCTATCCTACGATTTGTAGTTCTGACGATTGAACATATCATTCTATATTAAAAAAAATATTATTCAGATGACACTTCACCTAGATCAATCATAAAGGACGATATAAAGAATAAAGAAAGAATCTATACAAAGAGATTATTATCTAAAGTATCGTGTATGTAGATATAATAAACTTTGAACTTTACCTCATGTTGCCTACACAACCTATACGTATGGTTGATACGACATTAAATAATAGAATAAGAAACAAAATTAAGCGACGTTTCTTTAATTTCTTGTATTATATTCCTGTAGTTTTGATTCCGCTTGTTTTTCATCTAGATACTTACGATCAACATTTCATGTTCAGAAATATAAAACATTATTCTCTATCCTAGTTTTTATAATTATTTTTTTCTCTTAATAGTACTTTTCCATTATGCAACAATAGATCCACGATGAAGAAATCACTGAATAAATAAGCGACTTTATTTTTCATTCTTCTTGCATCGAAAGAAATAAATGGAAAAACTGTTCCATTGAAATATTTTATTTTGTAAGATAATTATATATTTAAAAACGGAAGATAATATCTAAGTATCGATTTCAATTATCCTTGAATGTATCTAATCGATCATTACTATATTTGTCAAACTGATCTATGATAATTCGTATAATAATGATCAACAGATGCATAATACTCGTTGAAGATTATTTAAAATCAGCGTTATCATATATTATATTCCCTTTTGCTATCGTCATAAATAAATAATTGTTTTTGTTTATATTTGAAAAATATCGAAAAAATATTTCGCGACTGGTTTCAATCACGAGAAACTTTAATGAAAGAAATTTGGATGACTTTGAGTCAGTTATTGAAGAGAACATTCAAGAAATGATTTTTTTTTTTTTTGCTTACATTTGCAAGTTTTTCGAAATATGAAGGACGACATAGTTTTTTTTTTCCTTTTAATTATTATAATTTTTTTACATATTTATATAGTAATGGTCATTTGCAATCAAAATCATATCTGATAAAAAATTATTACAACGCTTTCGATTGTAAATGATGCATTACTATATAAATATGTAAAAATAAATTATAAATATCAATTAAAGAAGAAAAAAAAATTGTGTTGACCTTTACATATCGAAAAGGTCAGAAGAGTGTAAAAAATGAAAAAGAAGTTTTATATATTCACTTTGTATTTAACTCAGAGTTGTGCAAATGTTTCTTGATAAACTTTCTTCTTGATAAACTAACTTCAACCAATCTCGAGATATTTGCTCGTTCATTTATGGACGGACACCCTGTATATACATATATGTATTTCGAAAAGTTAATTCGATATTATCTTTTTAAAATATTTACTCAATTACATTAAATTGTTAAATAAAGTAATTGCGTTTTTCTTTTCTAATAACATTTTTTCTCGATCATGCGTTTTCTTAGATTAACGTAGAGATTAACTGATCACTTACGAAAAGTTAGTTTAAAAATAAAAAGAATTACAAAATCAAACGTAGACAATGTACAGTATGTAATACAGTACACGTATGTAAATAATAAATTTAGATAATATACATATAAAATAGAAAAGAATAATAAAATGTACATACGTATATTCTCCGTAACCCGGTGTTTTCTTGTTTTTTCATTTGAAGATCATGGCATATATGTGACTTAAACTTGATTTATATAATTAGCGATTATTCTTTTTCTTTTCCTTAATCATTTGTTTGTAAAATTTCTTCTTTTTAGGAGGAGGTGGTTGTCTTGAATATACCGGATCAAATCGATCAAGAATCGAATCGATCAGCTTTATCATCTGACGAAGATGTTTGTCGCATTGACCTTCAAACAGCTGTAATCGAGATTTCGGATTCACGTAAGTAAAAAGAAAATAAAAATTGGTACTTAAACTAAACACACAAATATACACGTATACTCGTATACACGTACACACAGACGTAAACTTATCTCGATGAATGATTTAAAACAATGTATGGTGTAAGACTATTGTGTGTGTGTGTGTGCGCGCGCGCGTGTGCGTGCATATATCATACATATATACACATACACACACACATATATAGACAAACTTATTTCGACGAATGATTTAACGTAATGTAAGGTGTGAGAACTAGTTTGGATCGATTAATAAAATATTTGTGTAAGTAAGTACTTGGGTAAAAGAAAAAGTATGACATGTAAGTGGTGGGTACCTGCATCTTATGTATAGCCTATTTGACATTCGTTTCTTATCGGAAGGACGCGAGTTGGTATAAAACGGGTATTATATACAGAAATAATATATTATCTAAACTAGAACGATTTTTCAAACAAGGAGAAACGTATTTAAAGAAATGTCGTTCGATAGATTCGTTTTGTCGTACGGGAAGTAATCCTCGCGACAGAAATACCAACCGATATCTAATCCCATATATTCGCAATCTCCAACGAGAATACTTCAAGGTAGAGAACAATAGAAACAACTTTTTTATTATTTTACAATAAATAAATAAAAAGAAAAATAAAAACACTGTCAACAAATCGAGCACCAAACAAATCGGTATATTGGATGAATGACACGATATACAATGTATATACATCTAATAATGAAATTCCATTATTTGAAACTAGCTTCACACTGTTATCGCATTACAACGAAATAAGATAATTTGTTCGCCTCAATTAGAACGTCCTTTTATCGCCGTCAGTACGTACAAGTTATTTTAAGATTACAAGTGTGTGTAAGTGTAAGTGTAAGTGCAGAAAATTACATAGAAATATGAGTTTTAGCATTTTTTTTTTTTTTTGTTATCGAAGAATATTGATATCAAGAAATTCTCGTTGATTATTATCATTTATACGTAATTGGAAGAAATTCGTGCGCACAGTGTATTAATCGTTTCACGGAGCAAAATTCTTCCTCTGCAGTTAGCTGTTAATCGAGAATCTATCGAAATTCGATCCTTAATTATTTACGCGTAAGTCTTTCAAACATTTCAATATAATGGCTAATAATGTCTATAATATACTAAACTTTATAATACAAGATTATATTTCTACTTTACTCGGCGTTTATATAATATTTATAATTAGTATTTCTTTTGAAATATGTATAGTATAATAGCTACAACTTTCACTTTTAACTAAACGTATAAATGTGTATATATGAATGAACATTAAATGAATCATGTTACCAGTTTTAAATTACTGAAACTTCTTTTTTTTGCTCTTAGATCGCTTATAGCTAATAGAAAATAGAAAGTTTATATAGGAAACTTCTACTAGAAAGAACTTATATAAGGAGTTACCGAGTGTATATATTGGTCATCTAAATCGTTATTAATTTTTTCTTTGTGAATATAATCGATATCTAATAGTAAATATATGAAGTAAATAAGAAACAAGATAAATTTATAGATTTTATCTTATTTTGTATATAAACATTTTAAAACATCTGGTATGACTTATGTCATTTTTTGTGTAGTTGATAATGTAATTATCTAATTTTATTCTATATTTTCGTATTTTTAAAAATAAATTTATCATGGTGTTCATTATACATAGGTTATCATTTGAACTTTCTTCAATATACATACATAATAGGAATGATTTTGTCATTATATTATATAAATAATATCAAACTATATGAAACATAAGAAAAATGAAAAGAGAATTATGTTGTTACTTGCAAAAAAAATATCATCAAGTTTATAAAATGTAATTTATAAGTTCATAAAAGGTTTAAAGGAGTGATAAAAATTAAATTAAAAAGTGACTTCTATAGGGCCATCGAGATTCGTTTCCAGAATAAATAAAAAAAGCCATTATTCTTACTAATTTAATATTTTCGTTAGTAACCATAAAGAATAAAAACACTTTTGTTGTTCTTATCTTCTTAAATTATAAAAAAATTGATAGTTTTGAGAATAGATATATAAGATTAACGCAAATCCCTTCATATATTAGTATTTTTGATAATGATATAAGCGGATGAAGTTGTTGAGGAAAGATAAATGATTTTAATGTACTTAAATAAACACAGATCTCAATAGAAGAATGTAAAATATTTTTAAACAATTAATTATTTTTGGACTAAATATAAATAATAATTTGAAATAATATAGAATTTATAATTTTGAAATTAAATTACACAAAGCTATTTCTGTATCGTAAAATGTATCTATTCTTAAAAAACAGATTTTAAATAATCCTAATAAAATAGAAAAAGTTAAAAAAATATTGGCATCCTCCAAAATTTTAAATGTAGTCTAAGAGTTAATTGACATAGAGTAAATTGTTCTTACTTTGTTTATTAATTAATGTGTTTGTTATTTAATTAATATCAGGCATATTTTTTTAATAAATTGTTCATGGTTCCTTTAACATTTGTTATCCTAAATGACCGTAAAAAATATATATATAAAAAAAAAAATTTTTTTATACTAAATGAGAGACGGGCCATTGTAAAAATCGATTTTTACGAGCACTATTAAGGTAGGGGTAATTCGAGACTACCTATACAATATTATCAGCTTTATAACATTTAATAACCATGAACTAGTGAATTATCGCGCAACATACATTCGTTCTTAAGCTGTAGGTACTAAAAAAATGACGATTGTATCGTGATTATTCAATTGTTGTCATCTTCAAATAAAATGCTTTTCTCTGTACTTTAAGATGATATATTTATAATTTTTTAAGTAAAACATTTCCTTGAGTTATTAAATCTTATACATACTTAAATAAGTATTAAATATCTTATACATACTTAGATAAGTATTAAAATATAATGATACAATAAGAGGAAGATATTGTACAAACATAGGATAGAATTTACGCAGTATTTCGTTCGATTGTACTATTAAACAAAATTTAAAAAAAAGTAGAAACGTCAAATATATATATCTACGTATGTATATTCTTTGTCGTTTTTCTTTTTATTTACTTATTATTATAATTTTTTTTTTCATCTACATTAATAGACCGTTTGTCGAATTTAATGTTTATTAAAAAACAGCAACCATATTATGTTTTTAATCATGAAATATTAACTTTGAGATTTCATTGATAGCGTGTTCCTTTGTATTGGATCTTCATGATGGAAACAGTATCAACATCTCCTAATAGTGATGTTAATCAGCAGAAAGATATTGACAAAAATCATCATTATGTGAAAATTCACGTGGAAACTGCTCAGATACCACGTTACAACGTATTTGGTAGGATTAATTTTTTTAAAGCATTCAATTAGAGCATGCATTTAAAGTATATATAGCACTGTTGCCTTGAGTTTTAAAATAATTTTATCATTGAATTCTCTCATTATAAAATAGTTCGCATGTTAATTTAGCACATGTGTTAAAGAAGCACACACAAAAATAAAATAAAATTTTAATAATGTTAAGATTTTTTACTTTATTCTTTCCAGGTGTTTTTATGCACTGACTCACTCTCTTCTTCAACAAATTCTCTATAAGAGAACTTTGCACTTGATTCTTCTAAGGTGTCGTCATTTGGTAGTATCGGGATTTCATAGATTTATTTTTTATTCCAAACTTTCAATAATTGTTTTATATAACTGATTTGTTTTATTTCTAATACTTTATCTTTTCAAGTTCTAGATATACAAAAAGTTAGAATTAGCTTTTTATCTCAAATTTCTTACCTAACCTTTTCAGCTGGCTTTCAATTAATTCCTTATTTAAATCTAGTATTTAACATACAAACCCGCAATTGTTGATTCTGTTTTATTTATGAAAACATATGATTATTTGTTTTAGATTAGTTGAGATTATACTTTTTGTTTTAAGAAACTCTATGAATTTCTGCTTTCATTTCCTTTTACAGCTTACATACCTTAATTGTCTGATATTTCCATAGATATTTTCTTTTAGAACCTTATATAGAAATGTTATATAGTAATCATTCTTGATAATGAATACCAATAATATCATGTACAAATCATTATGAATTATTGAATCAAATATTTTTAATGACGGCAGTGAATATTAATTTTTTATTTACATAAATACAAAGCAAAGACTGACGCATATTGCATATTAAGATCAATTTATTTTTATTGCTATCTATTTTTCGTTTAAGAAAGATAAAAAATTAATCCTTATAGATGAATTAAAAAACTGACTGTTATTTCTAACTATGAAATTTCTGAAGTAAAATATGTCATAGCTTATCCGTATTCTTTTGATATATGTTATAAATATGATAATAAATTTTTTTAGAAGTTGTGTAAATTATTCCATGAATCATGACCTATTTTGTTATCATAACTACTGTAATTTTTTGCATTTATTTATCTTTCTTCTTTTATTATATTTGAAATTGTTCAATAGTATCTGTTGCTGGAACGTATGTATAACTGTCTTTTATGGATTCATTGAACTGTTTTTATTTGGAACATCGAGAGACTAAATCTTTAATTATTTCTGAGCTAATTAAAATATATGATAATCGTTATCTTTATATTGTTGCAATTTTCAATAGCTTTTTATTTTATTATTTTACTATCTCCATTAGTTCTCCTATTCTTTTTTTTGTTACTAAGTTAACCTAGTTTTTATTGTTAAATTTTTGTCTTTATACACATATTATTTAATTATGTAAATGTAATATATAAACGCATAACTTGTTCAAGTTACTCTATTCCTTTAAAATAACGCTGACATTTATATTATCTTTACAGATTAACTGATTCGTTCACTTTTACTCTTTCTATTCTCTCTCTCTCTCTCTCTTGCACACACACACACACACAACACATACAACACACAAAACTAATTCGACTATATTTTCTTCTTTCTTCTTTTAATAGAAATTCCAATGTTGCGACTAAACGGTAGACAAATATTAGAGACGAAATAGAAATATTAGAATGTTATTAGACGATTTAGAGAACAAAGGTTCGTACTAATTGTAAGAATTTGTTACATATTAATTGCGCACATAAAAGATGCGATCGTCCTGACATCTACCGACGAACAATGATGAAATAACGTAAAGATGGAAATTTGTAAGAAGGAAGGATAAAGTGAGAGAAATAGAGAAGGAAGATAAAAGAGAAAAATAGAGGAGAAAATAAGAAAAAGAAACAAGAAATACAGGATCCAAAGTGCGTAAAAGAAGAGAGAGGGAACTGTAGGAGGTAGCGAATCAGAAACCGTTGAGCATATACATATACTCTTGTAAAAAATTCTTCATTTCTATTAATACTTAGACGTGTGTGACAGAGAGAGAGAGAGAGAGAGAGAGAGAGAGAGAGAGAGAGAGAGAGATGTAGATAGATAGACAGAGAGGGAGAGAGAGAGAAAGAGATAGATAGAGAGGGAGAGAGAGAGAGAAAGAGATAGATAGATAGTAGCAGAGCAAAGAAAAAGTGTGGAGCGGGAATGTTCGCGTCAATTTTATTCTTGCGCTCCATTATACCTTTGAGTTGAATCGTTACTTATATGTGATTTATTTGATAAATACGGCTATAGGTTTTTCTTTTTCTTCGCGAGAACCATTTATTGCATTTCTACGGGTTGATGTAAATTAAAAAACGTGACTTCAATAATTATGGGTAAGTGATTGCTTAAAAAAGGATATCATTTTCTCTTCCTTTTTCTTTTTCATTCTTTTTCACGTTTTTTTTTTTTTTTTTTTTTCTTACGATGACGAAGATATAATCTTGAATTGTTGACTTCCGGGTTTCTAACTACGTCTTTTTCTTCTTTTTTTTCCTTCCTATTTTATATGATTTTCTGAGAAATTATTTAGTCTTTTTTTCTGCCGATTAAAATTTTTGCCGACTGCGTGAATTGTGCATATGCATATGCTGTCATTGTAAATTTTTCGCGAATGACGTATATTAATATTTTTTAAATTTAAATATCTATAAAGCATACGAGTATCTCGAAATAATAAAATAAATAATAAAATAATAAAATAAATGTATATATATATATATATATATATAAATTTTTCTTAGGAATCTGACGCAGTATCGAAGCGAAATTCATAAACAGTTTGATTTATTATAAATTTGTCATCACATTTTTATAGGGATATATTTATATTGATTAAATATTATTATTTTTTTCAATTCTTGATGTGAAATGGAAGCTCGAAGAGGACGAGATACATTGAATATATATATATGTATATACATGGTTTTATATATATATATATACGGTTACACATTGCGTTCTTTTCTTATGTAAAATTGTATACATCCCATATACGTTTCTTTTATATTCTTTTATATCTTTTTGATAAAAGGATTATCAGCGTAGTATTCTGTTTTAGAAGTGTATTGTTATAATATATTCGATAAGTAAATTAATCGATAAGTAGATTAATGCATGTTCTGCGTATATCACAAGAGCATAAGTTATTAAGTAAAGTGGGAGATCCTCCGATGAAATAACATATTTCGAAACGTGACATTTTGTCTGGCAGTGTTAACAATAACAGTAATAATGAATAACCTATTTGCTTGATTTTTAAATAAGGATTATTAATCTAACGTAGAATAAGTATTTTTACAAAAGAATTATAGAAAAAACATTAAGGAAAATATTTCTTAATATTGTTCTTGTGATAACGATCGGTATTATAACTTTAAGCATATATTTCAACATTATCATGCATTACCATTAATTATCATATATTATCATTAAATATGTGTAAAAATTAGCCAAATTGTTTGTTATATTAAAACATTTATGAGTACCATGTGTAAAAAGGTTTAAAAATAGTTATATGGTTTCCTTACTCATAAGATGGTTTCCTTTATTATAGATGAAAAAGAGTATAGCTTGAATAATTCTTATAAAAATAATAAATTTAATATTCTTATATCACAAGTTTTGACGAAATGTTTTTTTAAATCGACTTATAAAACATTATTTTCTCTATTAAAAATCATTCTTTAATATATATTATTATAATCTATGCAAACTATAAATCTTTAAATAACACGAGAAATAAAAATGAATAAGGAAAATGCATAACTGGCATACTAAGAACGTAGTATCAAGTTCAATGTACAAAGATTAAGGTTAAAGTAATTTATAAAAAATGGTGTAAATTGTAGTGTAAATTATAATGATCAACTTTCTTTTATTTCAGCGCAAATTAATGGTAAAACAATGGCAGTGAATTATGCAGATGTAAGTTATTGTTTTATACATTTTTAGTATAATATTTTATATTTTTAATATAATATAATATCTTTTGCAGCAGCAAAATTTTGATTTTCTTTGGTATAATGAAAGACCTTTATTTATCGATAAGAATATTTTACTTAATGTTTAATTTTATTTAATGTTCAATTTTTTCAGATTGTACAAAGTACACGAGATACGTTTTTTAGTGGAAAGACAAGACCATTAGAATGGAGGATAAAGCAATTAAAACAAATGCTTCGAATGTTGGAAGAATGTACACCTGAAATTATATCGGCGTTAGCAGCAGATTTAAGACGGGTGAAGATTTATAATAATTAAGAATTATTATAAATTTATATCTTCTTATTCTTTTATATCTTCTTTTTCAGAGTAAATTTGAATCTATGATTTTAGAGATTGATTATACAAAACAAGAAATTAAGCATATGCTTTATAATATCAAGGAGTTTTCTGCTCCAGAAAAGGTATAAGAATTTATTTATTATTTAAACTTGAACATATTAAAGAGAATTTATTTCTAAAAAATTAAAAAATTTGTGTTTTAGCCTTCTAAAGCAATAATTAATATTCTTGATGGTGTTGAAATACGTAAAGATCCTTATGGCGTTGTGCTTGTCATTGGAGCATGGAATTATCCATTACAATTAGCTATGGCACCTATGATTGGTGCTATAGCAGCTGGGAATTGTGTTATTCTTAAACCTTCTGAAATTGCACAAGCTACTGCTAATCTTTTGGCAGAAATAATTCCAAAATATTTAGATACAGTATGTATTATGGAACAATTTATCAAATATTTATTTTGGATTCTTTTTTATTATGAATTTGCTTATATATCAAATAGGAGAGTTACCATGTTATAATAGGAGGTATATCAGAAACGACTGAACTACTTAAACAGAGATTTGATTATATATTTTATACTGGCTCTACTAATGTCGGTAAAATCGTTCGTGAAGCAGCTAACAAATTCTTGACGCCTGTAACTTTAGAATTGGGTGGTAAAAGGTATGATTATAAAATGCAACAGTTAAATTTAACATATAAATTTTTTAGTTTATTAGGTATTTTCTTTATATTTTATCTTATAAATTATTATTCTTATAGTCCTGTGTATATAGATAGCACGGCAAACATACAAATAGCTGCAAAGAGAGTATTGTGGGGCAAATACATAAATGCTGGGCAAACTTGTATTGCACCTGATTATATATTGTGTTCTACAGAAGTTCAAAATAAATTTGTGACTGAAGCAAAAAAGATCTTAAAAGAGTGGTATGGAGAAAATCCTAAAGAAAGTCCTGATTTTTGTCGTATTATTAATGAAAATCATTTTCAGTAAGTATCTCTATTTTAAATCAATTGAATTTTTGAATTCTATTAAATAAATTATATTGAATTCCATACAGCCGTATAAAGAATTATCTATTAGACAGCGAAAAAATAGCAGTAGGTGGTGACTGTGATTCTACAGAAAAATATATTTCTCCAACAATACTTATTGATGTAAAGCCTACTGATAAAATTATGCAAGATGAAATTTTTGGACCAATATTGCCCATTGTTAATGTTGATAATGCTTACGAAGCTATTCGTTTTATCAATAGCCGGTGAGTATCAATGATAATAATCCAATGGATTTAATAATTATACAAATTTTTATATTTAAGATACTTAGAATATATTTTTCAAAAGATACATTTCAGAAAGATTTGAATAGTTGATTATTTTTTATTTCAAGTTAACAATTTCTTTGATTTAAGTGAAGATGAATGTCGTTTTACATTTAAATATAGTCAAATAACAATCAAGAGTATCTTTTTTACTTAAAGTAATTTGTTTAGAGCAATATTTATAATTGCAAAAATCATAGAGTGCAATTTTTCATAATCATGATTGTCTAGAAACACATGTTATATTCATTTCAAAAACAATGCACAATGATCACTTTTTCATACTTAGTGAAATCCCACTTGTACTATACATCTTTTCCAAGGACAAAGGAGTACGAAATTTAATAATAAATCAAACTCGTAGTGGATCAGTATGTGTCAACGATACAATATTGCAATATTCTGGTGAGTCAGGTTATTAGGTGATAGGTATATGAAAAAGTTGGTATTATACATTGCTTCTTTGCTTACAAATTGGTAGTAAAATATATAATTATTACAAATATACAGAATTTTACCTAACTTTAGCACTTGAAATATATTTGTTGTTTTCAATGTTACAAAACAATATTTTAATATATTAGCAAATATTAATGAACGATTTCTTTGTAATACCAATTACTTCTGGATCAAAAGCAATGCATGCATGCATGTAGGTTTTTTTCATCTACAAGCAGAAATGATTGATAATACAAAATTTAGTAATTGTATTCAAGAATTAAAATATAATTGCTTCGTATTGTCATGGATATATTTCAAGTTCCCAAATTAGATAAAACACCTAAACAATTGTAAATGCCAAAAAATGTATTAATTAGAAATATTTCCGAATTTCTTGTCATGAAGAAATAGTATCATTACATCTCTTTTTTTTTACTAAGCATATTCATAATTTTCATTAATCTTTTGAATCACAGAATTATAGAAATTATATGATTGACTAGTAATATACAATTCCTTATAGATTTTGTAATTACATTTTTGTACATAATGCACTCTATGCATGATCCTATTTTATAAATTATTATACATATATATTAATATATAGAATGTATCATTTATGAAAAAAATTATGTAGAATTAAATAGATTTAAAATAATAGATCTAGAAAAATTAGAAAAATTAGAAAAATTAAATAATATTGCAAGTAGATATGTCTCTTCATAAAATGGTTGAATTTTTTTTTCTATATCTTGTATCTATATTTGTTCAATTCTATTCTACAGCAAAAATATCAGTGTGTCAGTAATGATTATTTAATGAAGATGTGATGAGTTTTCTTTTCTAGAAACAAGCAACAAAATAATGATGATGATTTTCATTGGCTATCATTAGCTTGTTGCTTGCTTTCAAATAGATATCATTATAATGACATTTTGCTGTAGGATAAGCATAGAGGGATATATATGGAAAGAAAAATTTTGCCATGTGAAGAGAATATTCATATGAAGGCTGTACATAATCTATTAAGTTTGATATTTAAAATTAAATATGGTGGAGGGTTTTATTGCATTTTATTGAAGCTATTTGTAATATATGTTATAATATATTACTGCATGAATGATAAAAAATTATACGAATTGTCTATGTGATATTTAAATTACAACTAGATATGCACTACCTTTCTATGTTTTTGGTATTACAATATTAATATAGTTAAATAAAATATAATATAAAAAAAATATTAGAAGATGGAATCTGTAATGTATAGTATAAAATATATTTAAAGTTGAATATTTATATTATTTAAAGAAATTTTATTATGTGAGTATTTACGGTAAATGATAAATTTATATCTATAAATATTATTTCTTTTATCGTATATATTTGATATAGGGAGAAGCCATTAGCACTATATATATTTAGTGGAAATAAAGGAAATGTGTCTATGATTCTTAACAATACCTCTAGTGGCGGTGTTTGTGTTAATGATACAATGCTGCATGTAGCAGGTATTTGTATAATATTATATAAAAATCTTTTATATATGTTATATATATCAAATACAATGTGTGTGTGTGTGTTTGTGATTTCCTAAAAGTTGCTTGTGTAATGTAAGATCGAATTAGATGTTCTTTTATTATGCTAAAGAGTAGGTTCTTTTTATTAAGAAGATATTAATTTTGCTTGCTGGAATGAGAGATATTTGTATATCTTATATTGCATGTATTTAAGGTATGATGGTGCCAACGTGTTTTAAGAAATGCTTTATATTAAATATATTATTAATACTTTAAATGCTTTATATTAGATATACTATTGACATTTTAAATATATTTCATTTATAATTTTTATTTACAGTTACGAAACGTTTAATGTCATTGATGATAATTATTATTTATTCTTATTTTGTGAATTTATTTGTAAATATTAATTTCCATATATATATATATCTTTTAGTGGAAACATTACCATTTGGAGGAGTTGGTAATTCGGGCATGGGTGCATATCATGGAAAGTATACTTACGATACTTTCGTGCATAAAAAAGGATGTCTTATTAAAGATTTCAACATTATAGGAGAGAAGTTGGCAGCGTAAGAAATAGATTGTATTTTATAACATAATTCATTGATTAACAAAAATATGTTGATATATTTTATATCATTACCTAGATGTCGCTACCCACCTTATAATGATACAAAATTAAGTATGCTGATATCGATGGTGGCAAAGAGGCCTGATGTACCAGGAGTAAAGTATATTCCTTATTTGATATTATTTGGACTAGGTGTAGTTGCTACTATTGGTTTCAAAGCTGCTATGAAGGTACAAAAGACAGCTCATGTTTAATTACGTTTCATTATATATTAACGCACAATATGCATTATGGTCATCAAAGCTAGATACAAAATACGTATATATTTGTTATTTTGATTTTTACTTTTTTAATCATATTTCATATCAACAATAATAATTTGCACGTTATTACATGTTAAATATATAGTTTAATTTATAAAGGTAAAATTATTGTTATGATCAATATCTATAAACAATTATATTTCTAAAAAGTGTTACCTAATGTTTTTAGAAATTATTTAATATTTTTTGTTACTGTAGAGTTCAAGGTACCTAAGACAGTTTATATATGAAGTTTTATTTTTATATGACGCGAATATCTTGTTTTTTACCTTCTATTTTATTTAATTATATTATTTTTTTTCCTTTATTAAAGTAACGAGTAAAACGCACATTCTATAGTAGCTTCCATAAAATTATATATGTATATTAGAAGAGATACAGTATATTTAGGTATATATTGCACAATGTTATTTTACACCATTATTATATGAAAATTTATATATAAAAAATTTATTATTGTAATCGCTTTAGGTAATAAATATTCTACTTATTCAAGGATCACGTGAATATATTATAATATATCATCAAGTAGACACCACCCTAAAAAGAAAAATTTTTTTTGTTTAGCAATTATAGATGTCGCGTTAGGAAACTTTTGTTCAACTCAAATTCGATAAAATAACATAGATGATGTCAAATGACATTAAATAATTTCCATCTAATTGTTTCAATATATTTATCAATATTTTATACGTTCATTGCAGAAGAGCATTACTTTAATAATTTTACTCAATATCATAATTTGAAATATATTGTAATGTTAATTCAAATTTTCTATAATGATATTTTACAAAGACGAAACGTATATATATAGTTTGATACGCAGGCAATTTTCCAAATTTTTCTACACGTAACAAAAATATTATATAGATAGCTATGTATATTTCATCATCTGTCCTTTCAATTTTTTATTTGTTTGTTTCAGTATTTAGAAGCAATTCACATTGTTATAATTACAAAGTCTTAACGTTATTATGTTTATTATGTAATGAACAATTCAATAAGATACATTTTTCAATAATATTTCCAGGATTTCTCTCAAGAAGACCAGTTGTAACTGCATCTTTATGGTATCTACAAAATCAAGATCCTCGTACTAATTGGATACTTTAATTGCAAACTTGTTTCATTTAATGTTATATATATATATATATATATATATATATATATATATATATATGTATATATATATCTAAGTAAAATATTAAGTACACACTGCAAATATTTACATGAAGTAAGCAGTTTTGTATTTGTACACATTTATTATCAGGCTGTGCAGATATATTTTTCTTTTTGTATGTTCTGTTTGAACGTAATGTGCCTTGTTAAAAATTATAGAAGATTAGTATATTGAAGTTTATTAAGAAAACCGTAGGGATATTAAATAATGGAATTGTTGATATGGGCCACAAGTAAATATAATATATATATATAGTATCGCGTTCAATCATAATTAACACAAAGTATTTGTTTAAACAAAAAATGTTAATATTTTATATTGTTGGTGTAGATGGAAATAAGTGATATTATATGTTAAAAGGTCTTGGTCAAACTTGTATTTCATAGATCTCCAATTATCGATTATTCAAATTATATATGTGTCTATATATATATGTAGACAACATTATATTTTTATTTGTAACACTTTTGTATAGGAATTCTTTTGTAATACGATAACATGATACGTTTTCTACAATCGTATGTTTTATGACACTTTACCTTTTTCATATGACGTATATTATCAGAATCATTTATATTATAAATATTTTTTATATTATTAGCGAATAATCTACTTGAACGCGTTAAATATGAGCGCTCGTGTTTATCAATTGACACACGAAATCTGATGCTATATGATGTCAGAAGAATATTCTTGACTTTAAAATCTATCACGTATTATTAATATTTTGTTAAATAAAGCCTTAATGTATAATGCTCCCGCGAAACGTTGTTTACAGATTCGTGAACTTCCTATGTCGATAGTGTCGCCATGTTTGCAAGATCGGCATTTCTCAGTTTACAAGCATTAATCTCTCAGTTATATTATAACGCGAAAATGGTAAAAAGTCTTTCATTAAAAATTTCGAGAAGCAAACAACTCATCGGCAATTTAATTTTTTCGTTCGAGCATTCGTTGAGTGTTTTTTCGTCATCTTAACAAAAAATTCTGTTTTAATACTCCTTCCATTAATTCACGGCTGAATAATTGCGACGCTGAATATTATCGTAACTTTTACAATTTTATATATTAAATATTCATCGCAAATCTTTATACCTTTTTATTTTCCATCGATTGAATTAAATTGAATCGAATTGATTTTAAATTCAATTCACTTCGTTTTTGACACAAATCTTCTCCATCTATCTCAGTGTAATTAATTAGGATATACGGAGTCGAAATTTTGATTTAACTATACATTAAAATTTTCCAGTGCAATTCGAATAATTGGCTCGTAATTAGAAAAGTATGAAATTTACTTACATCTTTTTCTTTATAATCGGAATGTTTTGGCTCATCGAGGGATATACAGAAGAACCTTATTCAAACATATACGATCAAGTGGACGTCGATGCGATTTTTAATAGCGAACGATTTTTAAATCAATATATAAATTGTTTGCTCGATGATGGTCCTTGTACCGCCGATGGACGTAGTCTTAAGCGTAAGTAATTCTTCTTTCTTTCTTTTTTTTTTTA
Organism: Vespula vulgaris; assembly: GCF_905475345.1. Classification (NCBI taxonomy): domain Eukaryota; kingdom Metazoa; phylum Arthropoda; class Insecta; order Hymenoptera; family Vespidae; genus Vespula; species Vespula vulgaris. Next base: position 4,484,627 of record NC_066593.1, on the reverse strand, counting down.
TTAAAAAAGATATAAAATCATAATAATGAACTCTTGAATTTTTCTTTTATGGTTTTTATGGTCTTTATTAAAACAGGTTTTATATCTTATGTCTTATGTCAAGAACAGGAATATAATAATTTACGTACTTGCATTTCTTTTCGTTCTTACTTAATTATCCTTGATTTCATGTTCTTGATTTATAATCTTAATAGGATTTTTATATTTATTATTATGTTGTGCATTTCCTTTTCCTTGTATTTTCATTCATTACTTTATGTCTTCTAGTACGTACATAAAAGTAATAAAAAAATTAACATTTAAAATAATATAATCGTTTTTATTTTCTATTGTAGAAGTACTTCCTGAAATATTGGCTACTCAATGCGCGAGATGTAACGAATATCAGAAGAAAATAGCAAAAAAGATTTGGCAGCTGAAGGAAAAGAAGCCTAAGGTATGGGATCAGTTCAAAAAGAAATACGATCCTGAAAATATATATATCGATAAGTTTGAAGAATATCTTAAAAATAATTAATCTATGTATATAACATGAATATAAAATATTAATATATATATATGTATATATAATACATACAAGTATATAGATGTTATTCATAAATACGTATAAAACGTTTAATTTCAATAATAAACTTCACTTTTTATTAATTTGCTTTTATTTATAATTTATTTCAGAATGAATCATGATATAGAATAAAAAATTTTGTACTCGTTAATCTATACAAATTTTATATAACAATTTATTATACAATTTAATCAAATACCTTTGACCCTTTTTAGATCTTTAATGAATTTCATCTAGGATCTTTGATTTCTAACATTTATATGTTCATTGATAGATTTTGTCAATATGGTATTCCAAGTTTCCTTATCGTTTTCCTCGAACCAAGTAATCACCTTGTCGAAAATGATTTTCTGCTTATCCGAACACTTACTGCACTTGGTCACCAAAACTTCTGGTAGCACATCTGCGACAAAGAAGATTCAAACTATTGCGATATTGTTCTATTTTCTTTCTTCTCTTTTTTTTTCCTCAAACACGTATGAAATATTTAAAACTGAAAAGAAATCTAATGGGGGATAAAGCTTGGGAAATATTATCTTCGATCTTTTGTCGATGTGTTTTTACCTTTCAAGAACTTCGCTTCTGGTGTCACACAAGGTGAATTTCCTAAATAACAATCGACATATTGATTGCGCAATCGAGTTGTCTTTAATATTTCCTCTACGTTGATGTTGTCGTATTTCGTTGTGTATGTGCCGTCATTTGCGCGCACTGAGAAAATCGTTGCGAATAATATTACGATTGATAGTATCCATAAATAACGCGCCATTATGATTTTTAAATTTTTATTCTTAAACTGAATGGAAAATTTTTAATGGGAAGAAGCCCAAAGGAAAAATATATTATCACGTTTTGAAGTTTACTTTTCTTTTAAAACGTTTTTGCTACAGCATTCACGAGAGATGTCTGGATTGAATCTGAATGCTTTAAGAGTACTGTCTTCCGTATTTATACCTGCAGCATATACGTGTATGCTGATTTCACGACTATCTATGGGTACAAGATCATCCGGTTATTGGCTGATATTTTTCGAAGGACATACGTGAAAGAAATGAATGTTGGAAGAGGCAGACAAGAAAAATCTTGAGAAACGAATGGCAATCCTCAATCAATGTTATTGCCAGTCAATAACATCGTATATTTGAATTAAGTTTACTTACAAAGTTCATCATATATTTAATTACTTAAATTTTAATATTTGTAATTTGTGTTTCGATAATGTAAATTTTTTCTTTTTTCATTTTTTTTACTTTTTTCTTTTTCTCCCATAAATTCATTAAGTCTTTTTTTTCTATATCATTGGCCAATTATCTAATTTTTTTATGATTGTTTAACAACGAGAATAATATCGTAATTTATTATTATTTTCTTAACGTTTAATCATTTTTCTAGAGAAATATAAAAATGATACGTTATTAAAGAGCAATAAGAATTTCTTTATGTTCATCCATAAAGTTTTATTAATATTTTTACATTTATTTTCACTCCAATTTTTAAATATATTTTATATATATATATATGCGTCCCAATCGTATTGCGTATTTATCGATTTAAGTGTATTAATCCATTTTTTTCACATCAAAAATAAAAATAAAAATAACATTTTTTATTTTATCCTTTCCATTTAACTCGTAAAAAGAACGTCGGCACTCATATTATTTGGAAGATCCTAAGTTCATTTTCTTTGCATCTTCCATGAACTTTTTAATCAAAGCGTTCCATTCATCTGGACGATTATCGCTATACCAGACAGCTATAAACTCGAAGTTATCCTTTTGTTTTTCCGTACATTTCTTGCATTTAGTTACGACTGCCTCAGGTAAATTCGCTGAAAAAATATACGAACATAATCAATGTCATATATGTACGTAAGAGAAATTAATAATATAATCGACTATAATATCATTGTTCGAGGAAAACATGCGATTTAATGCATTAATACGCAGAATTCTTTTCTTTTCTTTCATCTCCGCGTAAAATAATTTTCTCTCTTTATAAAATCTTTTATAAGATGAAATTGTTATAGCCTTCATTTCGAAATATAAATACGTTCGAAGTTATAAAAGTGATTAAAGGAAGAAGGACATTTTTAATTTAAAATCTTTTAAAGATTATTTGTGAAAATAGTACAATTAATATGTATTATCTACGAATATTGTAAATGAAAAAATACAAAAAACGAAAAGGAAAAAAAAAGAAAAAGAAATGTTTAATCTTGCATTGGAAAATTAAATTGTTGAGTTAGAAAAAGAGAAAGAGAGTGATTCGAGCTTACTCTTGAAAAAGGCAGCGTCCGGAGTAACACAAGGTCCAGTGTCCATGAAACAATTGTAATACTGGTCCCTTAAACGATCATTTTCGACGATTTCCTTGGGATCTACGTAATCGTACTTGTCAGAATAAAATTCCTCGTCTGCTTTGACAAATGCCAAAACCACCAACAACGAGACCAACGAGACATATCGGAGTAACTTCATTGTTTCAACCTTCTTCAACAGAAAACGATCGGAAACTATACAATTTCCCGTACTTGCTCCTCTTAAAAACCTCTTTAATTTATAGATGTCATGTCACTTTTGCTTACGTAAAAACTGCATGCAAATAAATAATAGTTTTCCCATAATTATATGTGTTGTTGGTAGATCGTTCTTTTTTACACCGTTTGACTGACACTTATCTTGGAATTCTAAAGAAATTAATTGAATATTGCAAATGTCTTAAAGATAAATAAGAGTTATGACATATATTTGTACGCTTCACTTTTATCTTTGTAGAAGAAAATTTTAATAAGACATTTTTATTCGAAATAAGACATTTCCTCTCTTCATCATGATTAAAGTAATGAATCATTCATATTATTAATTTTTGTATGCAATTTTTGTATCGCTTGTATTTGCTATGAAACAGATAATATCCATTAAATTGTTCACAAAGCATTTTTCATGCTTTTATTAAATAAGTTAATAACAAATACGATTGATTCAACGTTGATTTTATTATTAAAGAGTTCCTTTGATATTTTGTATACCCCTGTCACGTTCTAAATAAACATTTCAAATTTAAATAATTAACGAGCATGATTTAAAAATTTCCTTCTTTTTAATGAATTCAAATTTAAACAATGACGATTAATAGAATAAACAGAAGTGAAATGATTTACGATGGTAATTAACAGGTTCGTGTTAATTTCCATATTACACATTAGTTCTTTGTCCATTCTACTTAAAAGGAGAAACAAATATAAACAAAAAAAAATATATATATATATATCTGCATATGTATATATAATTCGTGTTTATACAATTATAATTAATTTAAACGAGTCATGAGCAATTATTTTTTTTTATAGATATTATTTTGTTATTTCCATTCTATTATTTTAATTTTATCATAAATTAAAACCTACAATAAGATATTCATTATTCATGTTTTATTCATAGGATTACTCTTAACCGATGTTATCTAGTTTCATTTTGCATCATTTAAAACCGTTAGCTGTTCTAAAACATATTTGAATATAGAAATTCCTTATAATAGAATTGTTTTTGAATCATTAAATATTTCATACCACAAATTCGTCTTCTTAAATAATATCTTAAAAATGTATAATTTTGATGTTATACATTTTAATCAATAAGCTTGAAATCATAAATTATTTCTATATTTTTATTCCGTGACAGTAAATTAAATAATATTCGAGATCGGAAAAATATTATAATTGTTTTAATAAATTTTATTATATTTTGTAAAAAGGAGGTGTACTAATAACTTTTCTCATCTTTATTTTTATCCTTTCTTTTTCTTTTCTTTTTTTTTTTTTTTTAGAATCGTTTGTTCCAATATAATGCTTATGATATAAAAAGATATTGTACTTTTTCAAGACACTTAAAAAGATTATATGTTTGAATATTAGATAGAAATCTCATTTCATGTTTCTTATTTGTTAGTAATTTGACTGATTATATCTCGTTGTTACATATTACAGTTTTCATGTGTAATCAAAGATAATTGCATAAAGATGTTCTGTAAACCGATATTTGTATCTAGTTGAGTTTGTTGAATATCCACCGTTGATCAAATGTCAAACTCATGCTTTTTAACGAACAGATAAATTATCAGTAAATAATTTTTTTGTTACGATTGGATAAAAATAATTCTTTTTTAGTTTTTAATATAAAAAGTGGGTGTGTGTGTGTGTGAGAGAAAGAGAGAGAGAGAGACAGAGAAAATTCAATAAACACGTGGAGATCTTATGGACAAGAGATATTATTAGCGAATGTTTTTTTATAAATCACAATCCTTTACACTATTAAATATTTATATAAAATTCTTGGAAATGATATACCACGAATCACTGCGTATATAAGATAATGGAATAGATAATTTCATTTTGTATTATAACTTCGATGTAACTTCGACCTCAATAATTTTCTCTATAGGAAAATTATTAGGTATGCCCTTCTTTACGGAAATCATTTGCCATTCAATAGATACTCTCGCAATATTACATACGTCTAACAATAAGATAATGTCACCTCCCGTCAAAAGCGGGATAGGAGTTCATAGTAGCATTGACAGACAATGAGAAAATCAAGAACCGTTGAAGTGTCTTTTGATTTTTGATTTATAGTTATTCTATTACATATATCACATATTACTATTTACGCGAAAAGTGTTTTCGATACATTGTTTAGAAGTTTCGTGCAGTTAGTGGTTTTGTTGTGTACACTAGTTTGTAAGTGAACAAATTTTTAAGAAATTTTTAAGCAAACATTTTATGATATTCTAATGATAAAAATCGTTCGTTATTTTTTTTTGGCGATAGATGCGTAGATAAATCGAGTTGTTAAAGATCTACGACACTCGCAATTTACTTGGATAATTTAAAAAGAAAAAAAACAAAGAAATTGAAATATGATTTCTGGATTAATCGCAATCAGCATAATTGCGATCCTATGTACGGCGAAGGCGAATATTGCGGTTACTTTCACGAAGGAATATTTTTCTGAGAAATATATACAATACTTGGTTGTATTTGGATGTTGGAATTCTTTCGGTTAATACCCGTTTCTCTTTCCTTTTTTTTTATTTCTCTTCTTTTTTTCCATTCGAAATATATTCCGCAATTATAAATTCTGTCGATTTAAATTTGTCGTCTCTCATAAATATTTTGTTCATTTAGATAAAATGAATTTCTTTCGAAGAGATCTATTGAACAATCTAACAATTTCTTACGTGCCTATTAAGGATAATATAGAAATAAATACCATTTTAAAAGTAAATTATTATAAGCTTGGTATTATCCTTGATATCGATTGTCCCCAGAGTGAAATTATTCTCGAACAGGTTGGTAATGTCGTTTTAATTTTTTGCAAATAAGAAATGGTTGTATTTTTATTTTAATTATTTTTTTAACAGTTCGATGAGAATCGATTATCCTACAACGAATCTTTCTTTTGGCTTATGATCACCGAATCGAATGCTGTTCCAATTGATTTTTTGCGAGATCTACCACTTTCCATAGCGAGTGAAATTACAGTGGCATTACGCCAAAAGGATGTTTATGTTCTTTACGACGTCTACAATTTCAGTCATCGGCACGGAGGTCGACTCAATGTTACTTACATGGGTTATTGGTCTTTCGACGATGGATTGAGAAACGAATTAACTCAATACAAGTATAAACGCCGTCAAAATTTCCATAAACTAACCTTGAACGTTTCTATTCACGTGAGTTCGAAATAACAACGGGAAAGAAATTTATTAATACGTATGTCTTTATCTTATTTCACGTATCTTCTTACCAATATCGATTTTGTGATCTGATCGTTTTAGGTAGATCATGAACCTATACCGGATTTTCATACTTACATATTAAATCCAATTAATCGTCACGTTGACACGATGATGCGATATAATTACATCTTAATAGTACAATTGATGGATTATTATAATATTACGTAAGAAGGAAAAAAAAGAAAAGAAATCATTTTCGTAATAAAACATTTCATATTTTAAATGTAATTAGGATATGTGTAGGTAAAGTTATTCGATTACGTTTCATTCGATCATGTCTTTTTATTCTATGAAATAGGATGAATTTAATAAGAGGGACAACCTGGGGTTATCTCGTTAATGGCACTTGGAATGGTATCCTAGCTGACATGATTCGTGGAACAGTAGACATAAGTGCAACACCATATTTATTTAAGCCCGAAAGATTTGACGCATGCGATTACACCGTGCAAACTTACATAGCAAAGTAATTATTATTTGACGTACATGTGATTGATATAAACGAATCTTTTCCTTTCTCTCTCTCTCTTTTTTTTTATTATTTCGTATCAAAAGATTCATTTTTAAATAATTACATGCAGGACGGCCATTATTTTTCGTCATCCAAAAACTAGCGATATACATAATGTGTTTCTCATGCCGTTCACGGAAGACGTTTGGTACTTGATTCTAATCGTGGCTATCATTTATTGGTTGACATTATTGCTCACGGTTAAGATCGAATTGTATTTCGATAATTATCCAAAGATGTGCACTTTGGATACTAATCCCACCTCGGAGACAGCTTTGATAACGGCGGCTGCTATTTGTCAACAAGGTTTTGTAAATAGATAGAAAATTTTTTTTATTCTTTTTTACTTCTAGATAATTTTACAACTATCAATTCGTAAGGTCATCGTTGAAAAAAAGAAGGAACATATATTTTACCTACGTTACATAGGTTTGAGCGACGGTCCACGTATTTATTCCGGACGTATAGTATTTCTTTCTTTATTTCTTTGGGGATTACTCCTTATTCAATTTTATTCTGCCAGTGTGGTTGGTTCATTATTATCAGAACCACCAAGGTTCATACATACTCTAAAGAATTTATCGGACAGTAGCCTTGAAGTCGGAATCGAGGACATGGCTTATAACTACGATTATTTAGCCGTAAGTGTATTATTTTCTTTTTCTTTTTCTTTTTTCTTTTACTTCTCTCTTCCAACGATTTTATTTTTAATACAGAATCATTCAACGATTTATCTTACTAATTTTATTTTTGTTCTTATGATCTGTATTATTAGAAATCGACGAATCCTGCGGTGCACGAGCTCAATCGAAAAAAAATACAATCTAGTAAAAAACGAGGAGTCGAACCTTTCTTAACAGCAGAGGAAGGTCTTAAAAAAGTAAAAAGAGGTGGCTATGCCTTTCATGTTGATATTGCGACCGCATATAAAATAATTGAGGTAATTATTGTAAACGAAGTACGACGAAAACGAATCAACGATATATTTATTAGATTCTTATATTTTATTTCTTTAATAGGATACATTTTCGCAAGATGAGATATGTGATCTTGAAGAAATACAATTATTTCCAGTCGAACGCATAGCTACTGCTATTAGAAAACATTCGCCCTTTAAGAAGATGGTAACTTATGGGTCAGTGATTTAATAAGAGAAAATATCAATATTAACTTATCTATAATATTTTTATAAAATACTCTTGATCACGATCAGGCTATTTTGGATTTTTAAAAGATCACGAAAGTCGAAATGATTCTTATTCTTTTTGATTGTGCTTTTTTAATAAGAAGAGAACAGATAATTGGTAAAGATTTTTTACATTGTAGATTGAGAAAAATGATGGAGCATGGTATGGGAGGACACTTGAGCTATATTTGGCAGCCCGCACGACCACAATGCCCGGAAGGTCATAATGAAATACCTGCTCCTGTCGCATTGAATGAATTCAGTCCAGCTTTATTTTCACTTTTTATGGGTATTGCTGTCGCTCTTTTTGTTATGTTAATAGAGATGTATATCGAACATCGTAAACGTCGACGTCAGAGGATATTATTGGAACCGTTAGAAGTATTTTCAAATAGTGGGATCTCAGATCTCGAGCAATTTGATTTTCATAAGATCGAGCCAAACGACTAATATCGAATTAATTAATGATTCATTTTATTGCAATAATTACATATGTGTGTAATAGTAACATTGTATCGTAGAATATACATATACATATATATATATATATATATATATATATATATATATATATGTATGTATGTATAATAATATATATGATCGAAGCTAACTTAAAAGAAAATATTTATTTATGAAAAAAGATAAAAAGGCCGTGTAAAGGTCTCAGCATCACTTCTTTTTTATTTAATTTTTTATGTAGTTTTTCGATGTAGTTTTTTTGTTGATCGTGATGATGTTTTTCTTTGCATAATAGCTATATTAGTTTTATACGTTTAAACAAGAGCTTTTGCTCGTTTTAAAGACGACGGTTAATCTACATGCACATATTTTAACATTTAAATATCAATATTAGAATAAATGTAGCTTTGAAAATAATTGTTCAATTTGCTTGAAATTTTATGCAAAACATTTTTATATTTCATAGAAGCTGGATATAGAATTTCGATGGAGTCATTTTGGTTTATTTTAATCTATTAATTAATAATTAATGTTCGATTAATTGAATATTATGAATAATTTCAAGTAATCAGTTTGTTAAATTTGAAAATAGCTGTTTCCCATAATGGTATAAAAATTGTGTACAAAATTATATTCGGTTCGTCCAAATTATTTAGCTATAATTAACAAATAATTTGCATACAAATAGACACATAAATTTTTTTTTAGACATAAGTTTTTTACCAACGAAAGGATGAAAATATTCGAATAGAAGAGTCTTAATATAAAATTTCCTGAAAAGATGTCGAAAAAAATTGATTTGAATTATAGATGTAAAAAATATTTGTTTACTCGTGTGTGTTGGTTGCGACGAGCATCGAGATTGAGTACTTGCAACATGAAGAAGAAGAAGAAGATAGTAGAAGAAGGAGAAGAACGTAGGTAAGAATATTTGGTAGTAGATTCTCGCATATTTGTCAAGTCGGTTTTTATGGAGTTCGTATTATTAAATTATAAAAGTGATTTTAATAACACGGAGATATTTTAAGAGATTGGCAATTATGAATTTTTTTGTTGGAAGCTTTTTTGGAAGCTTTATTTAAATGATTTTTTATTCTCATTCATGATCATTACGATTTCTATTTCTTATCGCTGCATTATATATTCAACTTTAACGTAAGATTTATTTCTTAAGATTCATTGCACATAAAAAAAATTCCCACATCGCCGTCCATCGTCCTTCTTTAAATTAATTCAACGAATTAATATGCTAAAAGATCTTCGATTATATGAATACTATTCTCTCGAGTTAAGTCAATGTCTTACGCATCTCATTCTGCCATCAATCTACATTAATAAAGGACGCATGATTTTTTTGTAAATGGATCGAGTAAGATGATTAGATGATTCGAGGTACTTTACATTTTGCCAACAACGCAAAGCGAGAAATTGTTGATAATACTGAGAGATTTAATCGTCAGCATAAGATATCGTGGATGCTATCATAAGAAACGACATGATATATTTTTCTTTCTAAATTTAAATCGAATTTATTTACGGATTTGAAAATATGAAAATATGTTTCTATTGTATCAATACATATTATATAAATGTAATACCGGTCGTATTACACAGTCTTATGTCTTCATATTGTATTATCTCGCGTTCAATATAAAAAGATAACATATTGCTTACTCACGATGCAATTAAAATATAAAATGTATATTTATAATGGAATAAAGTAAGAGGAAAGAAATAAGAAAATAATAAATAATATTTTGTTAAATGAGAAACATGAGACATTTATCGAATAACCAGATATTTTGTAGCTAGCAGGATAAATAAAAACAAAAAAGAAATTTATTGCTTGTAATTACAGATGAGAAGTTTTTTTTATATTATTAACATAAGAGATCATATTGAGATGATGATCGATTTGCATCGATTACATTGTCATTACAAGTGATATTTTTTCTTCTCGTATCAATCAATCCAAATCTTATTTTTATAGGATCACACACTTTTTATTTATTGAAAAAAAAAAAATTGCCTAGATCTGCATACATAGTTTTGAAAGCAATTATTGAAAAAGGTTTACATAACGAGGCTATTGAATGTTAATTAATTACATCACATTTCGTTTTTACACATTCATAGCTTCAGATTAAATGATCGAATGATATGTCTATTATTATTTCTTTTTAACGACGTTTGATAAAGTTCCTGGTAATATTGTTTTTGATTATGGTACATTTATTGTTGGATGATACATAGAAAAAAATGATATTTATTATCGATGTTTAATTAGGAATTTATTCAAAAAGGAACATTACGACGTTTTGAACATCGATTTATTCATTGAGCAAAATTTGAACAATTGCAAGCCAATTATTTTTCACGACAGCGAAAGTTCTTCATTTTATTAGAAGATATTAGAAACATGACATATTATTTATCCCGCGAAATAAAATTTTTCAAGACGAGTTCGATCAGCTGCGTAGAAAGTGTGAAGGAACGATTTTACGAAACTAATATGTTGTAGGCGTTGATGTTGTAACTTACTGTGATCAATTCAAGATATAGAGGAATAATTTAACATTTTACATATACAGCGTATTTCGAAATTTCTAAAATATTTAGAAGGTTTTAAAATATGTATATTGAATATATAACGTAGAATTTTTTAGATAATGTTTTTGATAGAAGATTATGATTGAAAACATACCGTGTCACGTGTAAAGCAAAATGAGATTAATTGTTCAAATCTATCGCTTCTGTTGACCAAACGAGCTGATACATAAATATAATTCTTATAAATAAATATCTTCAGTTTTCCTGTACGGAAAGTTTCCTGTAAAAACATTCTGTACGAATATTTTTTATCCAATGTTTTGTTACACGAAGAATAATGGTGTATATATATAAATTCATACACACATTTTACCATATATAAATACATATAATCAGCACGTAGACTGTTTTATTAATTTTGCATAAATTACGATCCTTTTTATTACTTTCATGATATTTAAAGTTTTACTTTTTATAAAATTAATAATCTCTCTTGCGATAAAAAACATCGCATTCCTTTCATATTTTTTATTTTAATAATTTTTTATTCTACAGAATCCAGAATAATTTATAAGTTATATATATATATATATATATATATATGTATGTATCATATATATTTATTTATTTATAATATATATTACTAAATTTGTATTACAAATGACAAAAATATACGATCAACAATGGAATTAAGTATTGAATATATTTTATAACAAAGCAATTCAGTTATTCTTTGTTAATTTTACTGATTTTTAAGTAGATTCCGTTCTTTGATATTAACAAGAAGTCTGACCTACTGCTCTTAAATGGAATTTCTGTTTTTTCACAGACGTCGACTTTACAATTCCGTAAGAATGTTGCCACTCCACATATCACTTGCAACTCTGCAAATTTTTCTCCTACGTAATGACAGAAATTATATCAGTCTTAGAATGGGAACATTATGATATTTACGATAATTTTAATTTTCTTACCAATACAGTTACGAGGTCCTCTACCAAAAGGTATATACGTTCCATCGTTAATTTTATTATTTTCGGTCAAAAATCGTTCAGGATCAAAAACATCTGGATTCGGATAAATGTTTGGATCGTGGTGTAATCCGGTTATAGATATAAATATTCTTTGATGCTTCTGTACAGTAAGTTTAGTACCTCTGAATGTGTAAGAAGGTACCATGCAATCTCTGGATAAATTCGTTATTGGTGGATGTTTCCTTAGTGTTTCTAAAATTGGAAAAAGATACTGAATCGAATGTCTTCGTTAAAGATAATCCTTCATCTTATTTGAATCTTATTTGACTTATTATTGATATAGCTTGAAATAAATAACTAATCGACTATTTTTGCATGAAAACGTATATAAATATTCGCCCACACATACAATACCACGCATATAACAAATCATTAATTTAATGATTAATGATAACTTCTAATTTAACTGTTCTTTATAGACAATGGATTAATCTGTCATATGTACCTTTCATTACTGCCTGTAAATATTTTAGCGTTCTTATAGATTCGAACTTTAAAATACCATTATTTTTTTCATATTCTTCATTGATCTCTTTACGAAGTTTGTCTTGTATTTTATGATTTTGAGCTAATTCGTAAAGAATATATAATATAGTCGAGGAAGATGTTTCGAAACCAGCTGCAAAGAACACGAAAGCTTGGGCGGCGCATAAGCTGTCCGTTAGTTCTAAAATATAAATAAATACAATTAAATAATATATTCCAATGGTTCTAATGATTTCGATAGAAACAGAAAAATTTAGAAAAGTTTATAAATCTTACCGATCTCTTCGCCAAGCTTTTCCGGATTGCTTTTCAATTCCATCAAAATATTTATGAAATCGTGCCTAACGACGTTGTTTTCTATTCTGTATTCCATTGTTTGCTTAACGATATCCGAAAAGAAAGAACTTTGACGAGTATTTCCGAATAGAAAGCCGAGATGATTGTAAATTTCCGGAAAATGTGTTTGCAGACGGTATCTTAATATTGGCATTATATTAATACTGAATATATCTTTCCCCATTTTTATAAATTCATTTTCTTCATTGATCTTAAGTGCATTCATTTCGATTCCAAATGCACAATTACCTACTATGTCTATAGTGTATTTAGTGGTTAATTCACCCACATTAAGAATAACGTTATTAGGTAGCTTATTAATATATTGCTTCAAATGATCTGAGCAGATTATTATCAATGGGAACATTTCCTTTAGTTTAGCGGAAGAAAATGCAGGTGTCAATTTATTCCTTAACGGTTTCCATCTCAATGCTTCGATAAAGATTAGATTTTCCGTCAATGGATCTATCTATAATAGTAAAATAAAATATAATAATGGATAATGAATATTACATATCAAAATAATCTATATTCCTTTATAATTGTTTCGGTAATTACTGCACAGTTACACAATATAAAATTGGTATACCTTTTTGGTTACGGTTGTGCCTCGTTGAGGGAAACAGGAAAAGTCTTTGATTAAGATATCCTTTATTAATTGTGGATCTTTTATTAAGAGTATCGGTCTACTTCTAAAGAAAATACCGACGTATGGTTCGTCCTTGTAGGAATTATAAAGATGTACTAAATAGTCTGACAGATTCGTTTTATCAAATAAGATATCCATGAGATTGCCGAACAGAGGAATAGGTCGAGGTCCTTTAACACCACGAACCTTCCAGTAATAGAACATCGAGATCAGATAATAATAAAGAAGAAGAATAATTATAGTGAGGCCGCAGAGTGTTTCAAATATTCCTAACATATTGTTATCGTCGACGTGTGACGGGCACTTCGATATTATTGTTTTATATCTTTATATCTGAAAAATTATATCAAAAGAATTTATTCTGTACAAACTATAAAATTGAATGTTGACATAGTATAATATTTTTTTTATTTTTCCGAATGAATAAAGAGAAACAAAATAAAATATATCACGATAACCAAGTAGATACCAATTTCAATTGCTCCTGTTTTATGTGAACGCATAAATTTATTACGACTGCGATATACAACATTATATATGTAATGCATTATAGATGTGTACATAGTTATCTCAATCATTCCTTTTATTTCACACTCAATTTAAAACTGAACTAGGATTAATATTTTATATGAAATAATTTAAAACATTATTTTTATAATTCATGGTTAACATCATAAGTAATATTAAATATATTACGACCGATTTGTAATATTAAGTAATTTAAGATATGAATAGGTGTCAATGTTATTCTATTTCAAAAATATTTAAATATATTCATGAAACGAGCAGACTGATTGTTAATAGTAATATTGAGTCAAGAAATGGAGATGAAAATGATGCTGGATTATCTTGTTATTTGTAATATTACTTACTATAGCTCTCAGTGTTACTACAAAAGGGATTTAATTACGTAACTTTTACTTCTCTGTTTGAAACCGGTTGGATCACTGAGCCCAGAATGATTTTACGTTTTGTTTCTACTTTATTTTTAAGTAGGCAGAAAGAAAGAGAAGGAGAAACGAAAAAGAAATATGTCAAGATATAATTTCTATTAAATATGTAAGAGTGCATATTTATTTTAGCATCTATACTTATTCGTTATTTGTTGTCAAGGGCATCTTTTCGGGTGGATTAGGAAAAATGTTAAAAAGACTACTGAAAAATGTTAGACTTACAAATTTTTTAAAGACTATGGCGTAACTAGAATTTTTTAAGCATTACTATTGACGAACATATTTTATAATGCAAGAAAAGAATCTATATAAATAAATTAAAGATAAATTTGATAATTTACTTAAGCGATATTCGATTTTATATGATTTTATATAACAAATTTGAGATAAGTATAAAAAATAAATATGAGAAAAGACTAAATGTCTAAATATAATTTATGGAGTTGATTGAGAAAAATAATTTTATTATAATTATAATATAATTATAATAAAATATAACTAAATTAATATTGTTTTAGAAATTATCGTAAGAAAGTATTAAGGAGTTTTAAAGCAACAAAAATCAAAGTGTCTGTACAAATTTTCAAGGTATAAAAATGCGTTATAAAAGTATATCATTTTCCTTTTTATTTGTTCTTTTTTTCAGACATACAAAACAAAATATGAAAATACATTACATTCCAATTTCACTGTTGCTACTATTAAATTGTTGAGATACGTGGAGATGATTTGAAAGATGATGGACTGGAATTAACGTGTAATTTGAAACGGCAACTGTTTGAAATAGAAATATAGACTTATTATTATTTAATTTTAAAAGATTATATTAGAAGAGAGATAAGTTATGTTCTGCATTTTTTTTATTTTATTAATTGCGCCATATAAAGACATAGATAATGAATTCAACAGAATTGATTAAAACACAATAGCAAAAGATAAAGAAAAATGAATAAGGAAAAATGGATAAGAACAAATATCTAATGTTAATAATAGCAATAGTACTAATTATATGGTCTAGATTACGTGGTCACGCATGACTTATCATAATGCATAAATCACATTACATGATCCAAGAGAAATGGACGTTAAGTATATTTTCTAATGATAATCCATGAACATGTATTATCTCGTGAACGAATTCGCTCATTAGCCATGAATAAAACAGTGATCTTTATCATAAAATCAATCAGTGACATCTAAACGTTAGAAATAAAAAAGTGAAAATGAATTCAGAATTAATTATAATTCATTCTTCATAATTATTTATAATAAAGTTAATTATTAGCGGCCGACGAACTTTATAAGATTTATTAATATTTATTATTTATTTAGTATATTACTGATAAGAATATATGTAGTAACTCTTAGTCACCGTAAATGGACAAGTCCAACAAGTGAAGGGATTAATCCTTTCAAACGTAGAAATGGAAATATTTTAAAAATAATTGGCTTTACTGTTTCTTAATGATTGTTTCTTAAATTTTATCATTTCTCTTTACTTTCGTTGTTTTTTTTGAGCATCACTATTATCTTAGTCGGACTAACGAGAATTTCGATTATTATAAGTGATTTGTTCTTTAATAATCAGAATCTAATCATACTGAAGTTAAGAATTAATTCTAATTATATTTAGTTAACTGTAAAATTTTGCATAGATTTATGAGAATAATCTTTGGTAAGAGCTGTTTTATTTTTTTTTATTTTACCAAAAGTATTATAGATAATTTAAGTTTTACAGGAAAATTAATTAGCACCTATTGTTCAATTATTCTGTACAAACTATAAAATTGAATGTTGACATAGTATAATACTTTTTTATTTTTTTGAATGAATAACGAGAGACAAAATAAAATATATCAGGATTAATCAAGTAGATATCAATTTCAATTGCTCCTGTTTTATGCGAACGCATAAATTTATTACGATTGCGATGTACAACATTATATCTGTAATGCATTATAGATGTGTACATAGTTATCTCAATCATTCCTTTTATTTCACACTCAATTTAAAACTGAACTAGGATTAATATTTTATATGAAATAATTTACAACATTATTTTTATAATTCGTGGTTACCATCATAAGTAATATTAAATATATTACGACCGATTTGTAATATTAAGTAATTTAAGATATGAATTGGTGTCAATGTTATTCTATTTCAAAAATATTTAAATATATTCATGAAACGAGCAGACTGATTGTTAATAGTAATATTGAGTCAAGAAATGGAGATGAAAATGATGCTGGATTATCTTATTATATGTAATATTACTTACCATAGCTCTCTGTGTTACTACAAGAGGGATTTAATTACGTAACTTTTACTTCTCTGTTTGAAACCGATTGGATCACTGAGCCCAAAATTTATTTTATATTTTGTTCCTACTTTATTTTTAAGTAGGCAGAAAGAAAGAGAAGCAGAAACGAAAAAGAACATGTTAAGATATAATCTCTATTAAATATGTAAGAATGCATATTTATTTTAGCATCTATACTTATTCGTTATTTGTCATCAAGAGTATCTTTTCGAGTGAATTAGGAAAAATGTTAAAAAAGACTAATGAAAAATGTTAGACTTACAAATTTTTTAAAGACTATGGTATAACTAGAATTTTTTAAGCAATACTATTAACGAACATATTTTACAATGCAAGAAAAGAATTTATATAAACAAATTAAAGATGAATTGATAATTTGCTTAAGCGAATGATATTCGATTTTATATGATGTCATATAACAGGTTTGAGATAAGTATAGAAAATAAATATGAGAAAAGATCTAAATGCTTAAATATAATTTATGGCGTTGATTGAAAAAGATAATTTGTATTTCTGTATTTATTATTGTAAAAAAAGTGTTGAGGAGTTTTAAAACAAGAAACATCGAAGTGCCAAAATCAATATTCAAAGTATGAAAAAGCGTTATAAAAGTATATGATCTTCATTTTTAATTGTTCTTTTTTTCTTATTTATAATAAAAAAGAAAGATGAAAATACGTCATATTCGCTATTACTATTAACTTTTTGAGATATGTAGGTGGACTAAGTTATCACGATGTTTGGAATAAAATAGTCTTACTATTATTTAATTTTAAAAGAAGATACTTTATATTAAAAGAAAAATAATTTATGGTCATGGATTTTTGTTTACTTTACGAATTGCGTCATTATTCATAGAGAGACACAGATAGTGGACTCAACGAAATTGATTAAAAAACAACGACAAAAGAAAAATGAATAAGGAAAAATGGATAAAAACAAATATCTAATGCTAATGATAGCAATAATACTAACTGCATGGTCTAGATTATGTGGGCGCGCAACGACCTATCGTAAAGTATAAATCACGTCACGTGATCTAAGAGAGGTAGACGATAAATATGTTTTTCTACGACAATCCATAAACATGTATTCTCTCATAAGCGAATTTTTTCGTTAGCCATGAACAAGACAGGAATCTTTATCATAAAACCAATTAGTGACGTTCGACGGTTACCAATAAAAAGGTGATTTGTACTTTATCAATTAGAATCTAATTATTTCAATGTTTATTTATTTGAATGTTTATTTCAATGTAATTGTCATTATCAATACAACGGAACAATATGTGTATTGCTCAAACCGACAATAAATGAATTTCGAATAATTTAATAATAATTTTAATAATAAATTTTATATTTATATTCGTCCATTGAAATCCGTACATTATACACAGATCGAATCGTAAGTGTTTCATATTAATAAATTATTACATCACATGATTACTGGTAACAGCTTTTCTAATTAGGTCAGTAGGAAAAGGAGTAACAATAAAATATGATAAAAAAGAAAATAGTGAATTGACTAGAAGATAAGGAGATATAGTAGGAAAAAGGAAATGTGTTCTTCTCTGAGGGAAATGACCAAGCGTACTTACTTATACATAAGTCGATCGATGATCATTACATCATCTAATATTCGTAGCAAATAACCCGGAAATGCGAACTATCATATGGGGTAAAGGTAAAAGACAAAGAATATGATTCGTAACTTCAGTAATTCCCTCAGTAGGAAAATTATTACTTACCCTTGGAAATCGCATAGCACCGAGCCAAGAAGATACTAAATTTAACGATAAGATAATATTACCCTCTCGTCGAAAGCAAGACACGTACTTAGTAATAATAATGAAGTGAAAAAGTTTAAAGAAATCATGTGTTGTCATTTTTTAGATAAATATTTTTTTGAAAAGAAGAAAAGAAAAGAAGATAGACAAAAATAAAATTCGGAGCTTCCATGATCAGCATATTTGCGTTCGTATGACCAATGGAGGAGAATATTAAGCCAGTTCACCATTTATTGTTCTTTCAATATGCAGCCATTCGCTCGGTAGTACTTACGTTATATAATCAAGATTTATATACCAATATATCGCAAGTACTACCGACCCAGGTCCCACCGCGTGGAGGTAGCTGCATCTGGGGACCCACGAGCTAACGGGGATTCTACTCTCTAAGATTCGCGAGACCGGCGTGAGCAAATAATCGCCGAACATAAAACGAAGTCCCCGATAGGACTTTTAATCGCGCTCGGACACTCACGTGAATGTCCGAATGACTCTACTCCAAAATACGCATACCGGCGTAATCTTATCTATATATCAAGCAAGTAAAACTAAGTCCACGGGAGGACACTTAATTCGCGCCCGAACACTCACGTGGTGTTAGTACAACGGCAAGTCTACTCTAAAATCCGCGTTCCCGGCGTTCGCGAGGTAACATGAGCGAACAGAGACATCGAGTCCGCAACGGTATCCTACTAGGGATGACGTTGAGGCCGTCAGCCTCGGATGCCCACATCCCGCCTTTAAGCACGACCGTCCGTGCCTTTCGCATTTCGAACAATAAAACGAGGTCCACGGTAGGACCTTTCATCGCGCCCGAACACTCACGTGAGTGTTAGAATGACGGTGATTCTACTCTAATTCGCGGTCCCGCGGGGTTGCATACACCTCACCATGGACTCAGGTGACTATAGATATAAGGTGGGCCAGTCAACGGACTGAACATCCTTACAAATAGCCATAGACCATCCTCCTCAGTAGCACATAGACCGTCTCACTCTACAGTCATCCGATGACCGTATCACGACCGGTCATTCGTTCGTTTTTAGCAATCAAACGAAGTCCATTACCGTAGGACTTTTAATCGCGCCCGAGAACACCACGTGTGCGCCCGCCGACACGCGCGCGAGTGTTCTTTCTATCCTACCCGTATTCGCGCCTAACGATCGAATATGAACCAAACCATTAGACGATACATCGGACCTGCGCCGATGTATCGAATACCGCGAAGAAGAGGAGAAGAAGTAGAGAAAGAGAAGTAAAAAGAAAGCCGGAACGTGCGCGCATGTGAAACCGATAGAACTCTAAAGAAAAGAAAGAAAGGATATCTGGAAGGTGCAAGGAAACACCCTGCAGATGTGAAAAAGATGAGATTCAAGAGAAAAGATGGACGTTAAAAAGAACAGAACAGAAAAGACGAATCCGACCAAAATCAGAGTACGAAAATAGAGCTGGATTTTTCGGTACTGAAAGGAAACCCGCACAGAAGCCCACGCCCATGAGCCCCACCCATGGGTCCCACCCGAGAGAAACTATTAAAATTAATCTCGAACAATTATTTCAATTATTATCGATCTACACGTTTTAAGAAATAAAAAGAACTGTGAATTTACTACTGAATATACGGAAAACGTAAAAAAGAATGTAAAATGTACGTCCTAAGATGTTCAATTTCGAATTAAATAGAACAAATGTCCTGAAGAACGCAGCCATTCGCTCGGCTATACTTGTAGTCTACGAGTTTCCGATATATCACAAGTACTTCCGACCCAGGTCCCACCGCGTGGAGGTTGCTGCATCTGGAGACCCGCGGACTAACGGTGACTCTACATTTGACTACTACTACTACTATCAAGAAAGCAAAGCAACGGGGCGACCTTCACTCCCGACGAATTCAAGCCTCCAAACGCTAAAATTGCAGCCCCATGCGTCTCCGCATTTGGGAACCGACTTACGCATAGCTCAACTATTCAACATCGGAAGCTTCGATCACCACTTGAGCACGACCGGTCGTGCTTTCGCGACAAACGCCGGAACCCAAAATTGAATCTACCGCAGTCACGATACTTACGCGAGCATTCCGGAAACACTCACGCGAATATGTTGAATACGTTAGAGTCAATTTTGGACTTAATCGCGCCCGAGAACACCAACGCCTATGCCAGCCGACGTAAGCGAGTGTCCTTCTATCTTGCCCGAACGGGAGAAAAGAAATCTTTCTACGCCTGAGGTAGAAAGATTCTTTAAACACCCGTATAAAAATCTAAATCCCTCCATGGTCCTTGGCCGATGGTCCTGCGGCACGTAGAAATACGCGGACTAACGCGGATTCTACTCTAAAATCCGCGATCCGAGATGCCTTTCCGCTTCGGGAGCTTCAAGCTTCTCAGCAAACTGGAGATGTATAAAACCCCGCTTACAGATTGCTCCACCGTCCACACCGTCGGCTTCAGACATATCGAGACACGACCGGTCGTGTCTATATTTCGATTTCAAAAATCAAAACGTAGTCCTCGGCAGGACTTAATCTCGCGTCCGCGAACACCCACGCGCGTGCCGGCCGTCACGCGCGTGAGTGTTTTCCCTATCATTCGCGTACGGAAGCAAGGAGACATACCCTTCCTGCATATAATAAAGATTATATGCAGAGAGGTTCCTTTAACTTCCGCGTAAAAATCCCACAATGATCGATCGATGACCTAACCTGAAACACAGTAAAAGCACAGGAGACAATTATATGCAAAAACACATTTATATTTAAAAACTTCCCTGTAAAAATTTAACTTCACGTCCATCGATCTCCCGATGATCTAACCTGAAACCGAAAAAGAGTAAAAGCAGGTGATATAATTATATTCAAAAATTATATGCAAAAAGACATTAATATTATATTCAATATATTAATAAATAATATAATTCAATAAATAATATTATTTCAATAATTACATAATAAATTACATACATATTATATTCATTTATATTCAATAAATTCGCTGTAAAAATTAAATTTTGCGATTATAGATTCTTCGATAATCAGTCCTTCGAGGATCTAACTTGAACCAAAAAGAATAAAAGAAGAAGAGCAAAGCAAAAAGAATTAAAAGAAAGGAGGAGAAGAAAAGTAAAAGAGAAAAATAGTTCCAAAAGATGCCGAGACGGCAGCCCGCCAAAAGGCCCACACCCGAGGGCCCCTCCCAAGGGTCCCACCCAAAACTAATCATTGATAAATGTTAATAATAGTCGTTAATACAATAAATAATAGTGTATAAGTAATAAAAGTATATAATTTATAAAAGTATATAATTAATACAGCTCACAAAAGTATATAATTAATAAAAGTATATAATTTATAAAGGTATATAATGAATATAGTTCACAAAAGTACATAATTAATAAGAGTATTAAAGAATAAATAGAAATGACAGCGAACAGAAGTACGACAGAAAAGATTTCTGTGCGTTCTGTTAGAAATTTAACTTAACATTTTGATATATTCAATTTACTTATCTGTGGAAATGATAACTAACAAATTAAAATATAATTAATTTAACGTCTCATGAAAATTAGACAGAGAAGAGACCTTGGAAAAACATTGAAATCTGCAGCCATTCGCCCGGTAGTACTTGCGTTATATAGTTATCTGTTCCGTTTATAGATTTTAGATATAATTTAGACACAGATTTCCACATATCGCAAGTACTACCGACCCAGGTCCCACCGCGTGGAGGTAGCTGCATCTGGGGACCCACGGGCTAACGGGGACTCTACTCTAAAACTCGCGTGACCGGCGTGATCATATTATCGGCGTTCTATAAAACAAAGTCCCCGGTAGGACTTTTAATCGCGCCCGACACTCCCGGGAGTGTTATAATAACGGTGACTCTACTCTACCTTCGCGTTCGCGGCGTCCACGCACCAACCGAGAATTCAGGCGGCTAACTGGAGGAGGGTCAGTCCACGCTTACGGATAGCAATCCATACCGCTCGGCAGCACACGAACCGACACACGACCGGTCATTTATTCGTTTTAGCAATCAAACGAAGTCCTTTACCGTAGGACTTTTAATCGCGCCCGAGAACACCGCGCCTGTGCCCGCCGACACACGCGAGAGTGTTCTTTCTATCTTACCCGTATACGCGTCTAACAATGGATTATGAAACGAACCTTTGGACGATACATAGGACCTGATCCGATGTATCGAGATCTGGGAAGAAGAGGAGAAGAGAAAGAGTAGAAAAGAAAGCCGGAACATGCGCGCACGTGAAAAAGATAGAACTCAAAAGAAAGAAAGAAAAGATATCCGGAAGATGCAATGGAACACATGCATGTGAGAAACAGATGAAATTTGGAAGAAAAGATGGACATGGAAAAGAAAAGAAAAGAAAAGACAGACCAGAGCAAAACCAGAGTACGAAAATCCAGCTCGATTATTCGGTAATGAAAGTAGACCCGCACAGAAGCCCACCCCCATGAGCCCCACCCATGGGTCCCACCCGAGAGAAACTATAATAATTAGTCTTGAATGATTACTTCAATTATTACATAACTATGCGAATCAATGAATAAAAATGACCGTGAACTTATTGCTGAATAAATGAAAGATATAAGAAGAAATGTGAAATATAATTTGGAATTACATGGAAAAGATCATGGAAAAGTCCTTGAAGCGTGCAGCCATTCGCTCGGTAATACTTGTATCTCATAAGATTTCGATGTAACGCAAGTATTCCCGACCCAGGTCCCACCGCGTGGAGGTTGCTGCATGTAGAGACCCGCGGGCTAACGGGGACTTTACTCTAAAATCCGCGATCCGAGATGCCTTTCCGCTTCGGGAGCTTCAAGCTTCTCAGCAAACTGGAGATGTATAAAACCCCGCTTACAGATTGCTCCACCGTCCACACCGTCGGCTTCAGACATATCGAGACACGACCGGTCGTGTCTATATTTCGATTTCAAAAATCAAAACGTAGTCCTCGGCAGGACTTAATCTCGCGTCCGCGAACACCCACGCGCGTGCCGGCCGTCACGCGCGTGAGAGTTTTCCCTATCATTCGCGTACGGAAGCAAGGAGACATACCCTTTCTGCATATAATAAAAATTATATGTAAAGAGGTTCCTTTAACTTCCGTGTAAAAATCCCACGATGATCGGTCTCTGGATCACCTAATCTGAAACAGAGAAAGATGAAGCAAGAGAAAAAAAAAGAACAAAAATTAAAAGAGATAATAAAAATCAAATATTAGTGCAAAAATTAAAAATAAAAGATTAATAAAAGTTAAATGAACAGTAAAAATTAGAAACATAATGAAAATTAAATATAAGAGCAAAATTAAAAGGATAATGAAAATTAAATTTAAAAACAAAAATTATATACAAAATTAAATGCAATAAGATGTTCATATTTAAAAATTTCCCTGTAAAAATTTAATTTAATGATGATCGGTACCTCGATGATCGCTCCCTGGATGATCGTCTCCTCGATGATCTAATCTGAAACACAAAAGGGTTAAAAAAAAAAGATGAGAAGGAGACAAAAAGAAAAGAAGGAAAGAAAAGAAGAAGAGGAAAAGAATAAAAGAAACCGTGAGTATTTGCGTTAGTGCGCGTGAGAAAAGTAGAATTCTGAACGATGGCTGTGCATTTCGAAGATCGTATCACTTGGCGAAAATCAGAGTACCATAATTGAGTTCGATTTTTCTTTAGTAAGAATTTTAATTTTTCTCTAGAAAGAACGAAACCCGCCTAAGGCCCACACCCGAGGGCCCCTCCCAAGGGTCCCGCCCGAGACAAATCATTAATAAAAATTAATAAAAATAATTAATATAAAGAAAAATAGGATATAAATGATATTATTAATAAAAAGTATGTAATTAATAAAAGTAAATAAGGATAAATAGGAACGAAAGAGAACATAAATGCGACAGAAGAGTTTTTTGTGCGTTCTCAAAGAAAATTAACTTAGAATTTTGATATATTCAATCTATTTATCTGTGGAAATATAACTAACAATTTAAAATGAAATTAGACAGACAATAGACTTTGGAAGAACATTGAAATATGCAGCCATCCGCCCGGTAGTACTTGAGCTATATGATGATATATACAATTTCTTTATAGATTTTAGATAACATATATAATTTAATTATAGATTTAAAAAATGATTTAGATATGGATTTCACTATATCGCAAGTACTACCGACCCAGGTCCCACCGCGTGGAGGTTGCTGCATCTGGAGACCCGCGGACTAACGGTGACTCTACATTTAACTACTACTACTACTATCAAGAAAGCAAAGCAACGGGGCGACCTCCACTCCCGACGAATTCAAGCCTCCAAACGCTAAAATTGCAGCCCCATGCGTCTCCGCATTTGGGAACCGACTTACGCATAGCTCAACTATCCAACATCGGAAGCTTCGATCACCACTTGAGCACGACCGGTCGTGCTTTCGCGACAAACGCCGGAACCCAAAATTGAATCTACCGCAGTCACGATACTTACGCGAGCATTCCGGAAACACTCACGCGAATATGTTGAATACGTTAGAGTCAATTTTGGACTTAATCGCGCCCGAGAACACCAACGCCTATGCCAGCCGACGTAAGCGAGTGTCCTTCTATCTTGCCCGAACGGGAGAAAAGAAATCTTTCTACGCCTGAGGTAGAAAGATTCTTTAAACACCCGTATAAAAATCTAAATCCCTCCATGGTCCTTGGCCGATGGTCCTGCGGCACGTAGAAATACGCGGACTAACGCGGATTCTACTCTAAAATCCGCGATCCGAGATGCCTTTCCGCTTCGGGAGCTTCAAGCTTCTCAGCAAACTGGAGATGTATAAAACCCCGCTTACAGATTGCTCCACCGTCCACACCGTCGGCTTCAGACATATCGAGACACGACCGGTCGTGTCTATATTTCGATTTCAAAAATCAAAACGTAGTCCTCGGCAGGACTTAATCTCGCGTCCGCGAACACCCACGCGCGTGCCGGCCGTCACGCGCGTGAGTGTTTTCCCTATCATTCGCGTACGGAAGCAAGGAGACATACCCTTCCTGCATATAATAAATTTTATATGCAGAGAGGTTCCTTTAACTCCCGTGTAAGAATCCCACGATGATCCTTGCCTCGATTACCTAGCCTGAAACAGAAAAAGAATAAAAGAAGAAAAGATAACCATGTAAAAATTACATACAAAATTATATGCAAAAAACATTTTTATTCAATAACTTCCCTGTAAGAATATAATTTCACCATGGTAGATCCCTCCATGATCTAACCTGAAACAGAGAAAGAGAAAAAGGAGAAAAGAATAATATAATCAATAGAAATATATATAATAAATGGAAATGCATAAATAAATATAAACGCATATAATTAATAGGTATATATAGGATTAATAAAAATCTATAGTGAATCTAAATCAATATAATTAATGGAAATGAAAAATAATTCAATAAATAGACTTCACGATCATCGGCCCCACGACGATTCATCTTTGGATCATTTAACGTGAAACAGTAAATGGGTGAAAGAAGAAGAGAAGAGAATAGAAGAGAAGAAGAAAAAGAAAAAAGAAAAGAGGAGCAGAAAAGAAAAAGAGGAAAAGAGCACTGAAAGATGCCGAGATGGCAGCCCGCCAAAAGGCCCACACCCGAGGGCCCCTCCCAAGGGTCCCACCCAAGGTTAACAAATTAATAAAAGTTAATAAAAGTGATTCATATACTAAATAAAAGTATATAATTAATGTAATTATCAAAAGTATATAATTATTTAAATTGAAAAAGTAATAAAAGTAAATAAGGTTAAATAGGAATGATAGCTAACATAAGTGCGACGGAAAAGTTTTCTGTACGTTCTCTTAGAAAATTAATTAAAAATTTTGTTACACTCAAATTTATTTGTCTGTAGAAATATAACTAATTTAAAATGTAATCAATTTAACGTTTAATTGAACTTAGGCAGACGAGAGATATTGTGAAAATATTTAAATTTGCAGCCATTCGCTCGGTAGTACTTGTCTTTTATAATTATATGCATAATTTAGTTATAGATTTAAAAAATAATTTAGATATAGATTTCACTATATCGCAAGTACTACCGACCCAGGTCCCACCGCGTGGAGGTAGCTGCATCTGGGGACCCACGGGCTAACGGGGACTCTACTCTAAAACTCGCGTGACCGGCGTGATCAACTTATCGGCGTTCTATAAAACGAAGTCCCCGGTAGGACTTTTAATCGCGCCCGAACACTCCCGGGAGTGTTAGAATAACGGTGACTCTACTCTAAATTCGCGTTCGCGACGTCCACGCACCAACCGAGAATTCAGGCGGCTAACTGGAGGAGGGTCAGTCCACGCTTACGGATAGCAATCCATACCGCTCGGCAGCACACGAACCGACACACGACCGGTCATTTATTCGTTTTAGCAATCAAACGAAGTCCTTTACCGTAGGACTTTTAATCGCGCCCGAGAACACCGCGCCTGTGCCCGCCGACACACGCGAGAGTGTTCTTTCTATCTTACCCGTATACGCGTCTAACAATGGATTATGAAACGAACCTTTGGACGATACATAGGACCTGATCCGATGTATCGAGATCTGGGAAGAAGAGGAGAAGAGAAAGAGTAGAAAAGAAAGCCGGAACATGCGCGCACGTGAAAAAGATAGAACTCAAAAGAAAGAAAGAAAAGATATCCGGAAGATGCAATGGAACACATGCACGTGAGAAACAGATGAAATTTGGAAGAAAAGATGGACATGGAAAAGAAAAGAAAAGAAAAGACAGACCAGAGCAAAACCAGAGTACGAAAATCCAGCTCGATTATTCGGTAATGAAAGTAGACCCGCACAGAAGCCCACCCCCATGAGCCCCACCCATGGGTCCCACCCGAGAGAAACTATAATAATTAGTCTTGAATGATTACTTCAATTATTACATAGCTATGCGAATCAATGAATAAAAATGACCGTGAACTTATTGCTGAAGAAATGAAAGATATAAGAAGCAATGTGAAATATAATTTGGAATTACATAGAAAAGATCACGGAAAAGTCTTTGAAGCGTGCAGCCATTCG
Source organism: Vespula vulgaris (assembly GCF_905475345.1). NCBI lineage: Eukaryota > Metazoa > Arthropoda > Insecta > Hymenoptera > Vespidae > Vespula > Vespula vulgaris. The sequence continues at coordinate 4,456,916 of NC_066593.1, read as the reverse complement.
CTCGGTAATACTTGTATCTCATAAGATTTCGATGTAACGCAAGTATTCCCGACCCAGGTCCCACCGCGTGGAGGTTGCTGCATGTAGAGACCCGCGGGCTAACGGGGACTTTACTCTAAAATCCGCGATCCGAGATGACTTTCCGCTTCGGGAGCTTCAAGCTTCTCAGCAAACTGGAGATGTATAAAACCCCGCTTACAGATTGCTCCACCGTCCACACCGTCGGCTTCAGACATATCGAGACACGACCGGTCGTGTCTATATTTCGATTTCAAAAATCAAAACGTAGTCCTCGGCAGGACTTAATCTCGCGTCCGCGAACACCCACGCGCGTGCCGGCCGTCACGCGCGTGAGAGTTTTCCCTATCATTCGCGTACGGAAGCAAGGAGACATACCCTCTCTGCATATAATAAAAATTATATGCAAAGAGGTTCCTTTAACTTCCGTGTAAAAATCCCTCGATGATCGGTCTCTGGATCACCTAATCTGAAACAGAGAAAGATGAAGCAAGAGAAAAAAAAAGAACAAAAATTAAAAGAGATAATAAAAATCAAATATTAGTGCAAAAATTAAAAATAAAAGATTAATAAAAGTTAAATGAACAGTAAAAATTAGAAACATAATGAAAATTAAATATAAGAGCAAAATTAAAGGGATAATGAAAATTAAATGTAAGAACAAAAATTATATACAAAATTAAATGCAATAAGATAATTATATTTAAAAACTTCCCTGTAAAAATTTAATTTAACGATGATTGGTCCCTCGATGATCGCTCCCTGGATGATCGCTCCCTCGATGATCTAATCTGAAACATAAAAGGGTTAAAAAAAAGATGAGAAGAAGACAAAAAGAAAAGAAGAAAAGAAAAGAAGAAGAGGAAAAGAATAAATGAAACCGGGAGTATTTGCCTTAGTGCGTGTGAGAAAAATAGAATTCTGAACGATGGCTGTGCATTTCGAAGATCGTATCACTCGGCGAAAATCAAAGTATAATAATTGAGTTCGATTTTTCTCTAGTGAAAGAACGAAACCCGCCTAAGGCCCACACCCGAGGGCCCCTCCCAAGGGTCCCACCCGAGAGAAGATAGAAGACTTAATGAACAATTTATTCAACTGTTTAAAATAATTGTTCAATCTACAATATGCAGCTATACGCTGGGTAGTACTGGAATCCTGGTAGGTATCCTTCTTGTAAAAGTGAGCGGAGAATATGCTATGTATTTAAATGTTCTTGTTTCATTCTCATGTGCACTTTTATTCAGTGCACTTTCAATTGTCCTCACAATTGCCATATTTTATACGTTTCGAAATTATTACTGTATTATATAAAACTTGATTTTATAAAAAGAAAATTACGCATTTAGTTGAACTTTAGAAAAGAAATATGGGAAAAATTTATTACTCGACTTTAATAATAAAAATGTATAAAATATGCAAAACTTCTATTCGCGAACGCGTGGCAATGTGAGATGGGACACGGAATGAATAGATCTTCTTAGTTTCTGGAAATTGTATTATTATTATATAAGAGCATTTTGAGTGACAACATGGTATAATTAAAATATGACTAAGAGTCATTCTCGAAGTGCTTTGTCGAACCTTCGAAAATAACTCTATAGTCTAATAGTTGCCCTCTTGAGCCACAATTTGTGGGGGCCTCTTCGGCACATAGCCTCTTCTTTGCTTCGTGCCCTAACAACTACTATAGAACATTTGAACTATCGTCAACTATCGTCAAAAAATTAGAACTATCTCTTATTCTAAAACGTCGAAAAATATTAACAAATCTAACGCAATTCTAAACCAATCCTGAAACGAAAAATCGAGAAAGCATCGGTAGAGAAACGAGAATTAATATATTAATTGCTGAAAATCCTAAGCTAAAAATCGATTAATTTATTCTATATTCTACGCGTTGTGATTTTACAAGTCTCTTTGTCTTTTCTCTACTCTACTTTATTCTTTAAAAAGCAATGACTCTACTTTATTTTATTTTTTCAAAAGTAATAACTCTATCGAGACTTTTCTTTTATTAATAAAATTGATTAATCTTTATCTAAAAATGTAATGAAAATTTATTGGACGCTCCTTCTTACAAGCGATTATTCTAATTATTAGAAAATAAATTATACAATCTCGCTTGTAATTCAGAGACTATCCATCGCGAACGTCTTCTTGCTTATTCATTATTAAAATTCGCGAATATCGCGATTCTTTACTATTTCCGCGAGAGAAAAGTATTTAACAATGCATTTAAATATTCAAATTTTCAATTAATTATAATTAACGCGTTTAAACAAGAAGACTCTATCCTGATCTAATAAATAAATCAAAAAATAAGGAACCATTCACGAGTAAATCTCCGAAGAAATTTACCCGTGGTCACTCATTGCTCTTCTACTAATAAATTACAACCAATCACCCGTGCCGATTCGGACCTTTCGTCCTCGACATGATTGAGTGATCGGAGGGATTTAAAAATTAACTCACCACTTAAGAAGTTCTGCGATGGCTCCAAAACACTGGACCGCGATTTAGGTCGAAATTGAGGGTGGACGATTTGTAGTTGGTTGAACATGAGGTAGGTCGACATCGAAGTTGGTCGAGATCCTCTTCAATGATGCACTGATTCTAATTCGTGGTAATTATTTACTAAAACGAACGATCACTGAATTTATTTCGCGAAACTCTACTAACTTTTATAAGTACAGTCTGTGCGACTGTTAAAAAAGCAAATAACTTTACGAACAAACACTGACTCTAAGGACTGCATTGCACGCAGTCTATGCAAAAACACTTATGGTTTAAATCGCGAAACGCGAACGAACAAACACTGCTTCTATTTCGCGATAAATTTATTTTAGTCATACAAACACTCGATCACATCATTGCAACGCGCGCGATTGCAACAAGGTTCTGAAACAGAAATATAAACGAAATAATTAGTATCATTGTTATAATAAGACTATAAAAATTATTCAATAAATATGTGATAGAGAAATATACTTACTTAAAGTTTTCGTTGGTACTTGCACGAATAACATTCTGTGAAAATTTCTAAGTCCACTCGTAGAGATAAATTTTCAAAGTCCACCAAAGATGCGAAAATTTCTAAGTCCACTGGTGGAGATAGATTTTCAAAGTCCCGCAGATGTTCGAAAATTTCTAAGTCCACTCGTGGAGATAGATTTTCAAAGTTCCTCAAAGGTGTGAAAATTTCTAAGTCCTCTCGTGGAGATGGATTTTCAAAGTCCCTCGAAAGTGTAAAAATTTCTAAGTCCACTCGCGGAGATAGATTTTCAAAGTCCCTCGAAAGTGTAAAAATTTCTAAGTCCACTCGCGGAGATAGATTTTCAAAGTTCCTCGAAGGTGTGAAAATTTCTAAGTCCACTGGTGGAGATAGATTTTCAAAGTCCCGCAGATGTTCGAAAATTTCTAAGTCCACTCGTGGAGATAGATTTTCAAAGTCCCGCAGATGTTCGAAAATTTCTAAGTCCACTCGTGGAGATAGATTTTCAAAGTTCCTCAAAGGTGTGAAAATTTCTAAGTTCACTCGTCGAAGTTCAACGCACAACTGAACGAGTAGCTATAAGGGTCGGTCTAATGACCGACTTTGTTGTCGTCACGGGTGGGAGATTACCCCCACATCGCATTTATGTCTAAAATCAAATAGACTGTTATATATTTGAATTAACTGTTCGTTAATCCTTACACGAATGTCATCCGTGAAAATTTCTAAGTTCACTCGTCGAAGTTCAACGCACAACTGAACGAATAGCTATAAGGGTCGGTCAAATGACCGACTTTAGTGTCGTCACGGGTGGGAGATTACCCCCACATCGCATTTAAGTCTAAAATCAAATAAACTGTTATATATTTGAATTAACTGTTCGTTAATCCTTACACGAATGTCATCCGTGAAAATTTCTAAGTTCACTCGTCGAAGTTCAACGCACAACTGAACGAGTAGCTATAAGGGTCGGTCTAATGACCGACTTTGTTGTCGTCACGGGTGGGAGATTACCCCCACATCGCATTTAAGTCTAAAATCAAATAAACTGTTATATATTTGAATTAACTGTTCGTTAATCCTTACACGAATGTCATCCGTGAAAATTTCTAAGTTCACCGGTCGAAGTCCAACGCACAACTGTACCAGGAACTCTAAAGGTCGGTCTAAGACCCGATTTTGTTGTCGTCTCTCGAAGCCATGTATCCCCACTTCGCATTTAAGTCTAAAATCAAATAAGCTGTTATATATTTGAATTAACTGTTCGTTAATACTTGGACGAATGGCATCCGCGAAAATTTCTATGTACTCTCGTCGATTACCAACGCACGACTAAACTAGTAACTGTTGAAGTCATTCAGAGGTCCGTTTTTGTTTTCGACTCACAAAGAAAATTATCACCACTTCACAATTTAATTTTAAAATACAATATGTCTCCATTATTGAATAAACATTGAAATATGCAACCATTTGCCTTGTCAACAGTTAAAGAAGAAGAGAAAAAAAAGAAAAAAGAGAAAAGGTAAAGAAAGAAGAAGAAAAAAATAGAACTGCAAAGATATTGAAACAGTAAACCGCCCAAAGTTCCACACTGTAAGGCCCCTCCCAAGAGTTCCACCAGAAACAAAGCACAATTAAAAGTTAACAAAAATAATTAATATATAATATAAAAATAAATAATCAGAATAATTAATAAAAGTATAAAATGAATAAAAGTATATAACTAATATAACTAAGAAAAGTTTATAATTAATAAAAATAAATAAGAATAAATACGAATGATAACGAACATAAAGACGACAGAAAAGTTCTCTGTGCGTCATCTTAGAAAATTAATTTACAATTTTGATATATTCAATTTACTTATTTGTGAAAATATTACTAACAGTATAAAATGTAATTAATTTAATGTCTAATTGAACTTGGACAGAAAAGAGATTTTGGAAAAATACAGAAATATGCAGCCATTCGCCCGGCAGTACTTGCGTCTTATAATTACATATATAATTTAGTTGTAGATTTTAGATATAATTGAGACATAGATTTCGATATTACGCAAGTACTACCGACCCAGGTCCCACCGCGTGGAGGTAGCTGCATCTGGGGACCCACGAGTTAACGGGGATTCTACTCTCTAAGATTCGCGAGACCGGCGTGAGCAAATAATCGCCGAACATAAAACGAAGTCCCCGGTAGGACTTTTAATCGCGCTCGGACACTCACGTGAATGTCCGAATGACTCTACTCCAAAATACGCATACCGGCGTAATCTTATTTATATATCAAGCAAGTAAAACTAAGTCCACGGGAGGACACTTAATTCGCGCCCGAACACTCACGTGGTGTTAGTACAACGGCAAGTCTACTCTAAAATCCGTGTTCCCGGCGTTCGCGAGGTAACATGAGCGAACAGAGACATCGAGTCCGCAACGGTATCCTACTAGGGATGACGTTGAGGCCGTCAGCCTCGGATGCCCACATCCCGCCTTTAAGCACGACCGTCCGTGCCTTTCGCATTTCGAACAATAAAACGAGGTCCACGGTAGGACCTTTCATCGCGCCCGAACACTCACGTGAGTGTTAGAATGACGGTGATTCTACTCTAATTCGCGGTCCCGCGGGGTTGCATACACCTCACCATGGACTCAGGTGACTATAGATATAAGGTGGGTCAGTCAACGGACTGAACATCCTTACAAATAGCCATAAACCATCCTCCTCAGTAGCACATAGACCGTCTCACTCTACAGTCATCCGATGACCGTATCACGACCGGCCATTTATTCGTTTTTAGCAATCAAACGAAGTCCATTACCGTAGGACTTTTAATCGCGCCCGAGAACACCACGTTTGCGCCCGCCGACACACGCGAGAGTGTTCTTTCTATCCTACCCGTATTCGCGCCTAACGATCGAATGTGAACCATACCATTCGACGATACATCGGACCTGTACCGATATATCGAAGACCGTGAAGAACAGGAGAAAAAGAAGAGGAGAAGAAAAGGAAGCCGGAACGTGCGCGCATGTTAAAAAGATAGAACTCGGAAGAAAAGAAAGAAAAGAATATCTGAAAAGTGCAAAGAAACACGTGCACGAACGTGTGAAAAAGATGAAATTGAAAAGAAAAGATGGGCATAGAACACCGCCGCACTCGACCAAAACCAGAGTACGAAAATCTAGCTGGATTTTTGTTACTGAAAGAAGGAAACCCGCACAGAAGCCCACGCCCATGAGCCCCTCCCATGGGTCCCACCCGAGAGAAACTATGATAATTAATCTCGAATAATTATATCAATTATTATACAGCTAACGATTTCAAAGAATAGAAATGACTGTGAATTTACCAACGAATATACGGAAAGTGTAAGAAAGAATGTAAAATGTAGATCCTTCGATGTATAATTTGGAATTACACAGGAGAAATTTTGGAGAAGTCTTACAGAACGCAGCCATTCGCTCGGCAATACTTGCACACCATAAGATATTGATGAAACACAAGTACTTCCGACCCAGGTCCCACCGCGTGGAGGTTGCTGCAGTTGGAGACCCACGGTCTGACGGGGTCTCTACTCTGAAATTCGCGTGACCGGCGTGATCAAATAATCGGCGTTCTATAAAACGAAGTCCCCGGTAGGACTTTTAATCGCGACCGAACACTCCCGTGAGTGTTAAAATAACGGTGACTCTACTCTACATTCGCGTTCGCGGCGTCCACGTACCAACCGAGAATTCAGGCGGCTAACTGGAGGAGGGTCAGTCCACGCTTACGGATAGCAATCCATACCGCTCGGCAGCACACGAACCGACACACGACCGGTCATTTATTCGTTTTAGCAATCAAACGAAGTCCATTACCGTAGAACTTTTATTCGCGCCCGAGAACACCAAGTCTGTGCCTGCCGACACAGGCGCGAGTGTTCTTTCTATCCTACCCGTATCCCGCGCGGATATATCGAGATTCGCGAAGAAGAAGAAAAGAAGAAGAGAAAGAGAAGAAAAGGAGAAGAAAATGAGAAGAGAAGAAAGCCAGAAAGTGCGCACACGTGAAAAGGATGGAGCAGAAAAGAAAAGAAAGAAAAGAATATCCGTATGATGCAATAGAACGCATGCACGTATGGAAAAGATGAAATTGGGAAGAAAAGATGGACATAGATTATCCGAACACCCGACGAAAACCAGAGTACAAAAATCCAGCTCGATTTTTCGGTACAGAAAGAAGGAGACCCGCACAGAAGCCCACACCCATGAGCCCCTCTCATGGGTCCCACCCGAGAGAAACTATAACGATTAATCTCGAATTCTTATTTTATAGGTATGCGTTTCAGTAAATCGAAGTGACCGTGCATTTATTGCTGAATACATGGAAGATGTAAGAAAGAATGTAAGTTGCACGTACTCCGAAATTTAATTTCAATTCGATGGAAAAGACCTTAGAAAAATGTTGAAATGTGCAGCCATTTGCTCGGAAATACTTGCAGCTTCTAAGATCACGACACAGAACAAGTACTGCCGACCCAGGTCCCACCGCGTGGAGGTTGCTGCATGTGGAGACCCACGGACTAACGGTGACTCTACATTTAACTACTACTACTACTATCAAGAAAGCAAAGCAACGGGGCGACCTCCACTCCCGACGAATTCAAGCCTCCAAACGCTAAAATTGCAGCCCCATGCGTCTCCGCATTTGGGAACCGACTTACGCATAGCTCAACTATCCAACATCGGAAGCTTCGATCACCACTTGAGCACGACCGGTCGTGCTTTCGCGACAAACGCCGGAACCCAAAATTGAATCTACCGCAGTCACGATACTTACGCGAGCATTCCGGAAACACTCACGCGAATATGTTGAATGCGTTAGAGCCAATTTAGGACTTAATCGCGCCCGAGAACACCAACACCTATGCCAGCCGACGTAAGCGAGTGTCCTTCTATCTTGCCCGAACGGGAGAAAAGAAATCTTTCTACGCCTGAGGTAGAAAGATTCTTTAAACACCCGTATAAAAATCTAAATCCCTCCATGGTCCTTGGCCGATGGTCCTGCGGCACGTAGAAATACGCGGACTAACGCGGATTCTACTCTAAAATCCGCGATCCGAGATGCCTTTCCGCTTCGGGAGCTTCAAGCTTCTCAGCAAACTGGAGATGTATAAAACCCCGCTTACAGATTGCTCCACCGTCCACACCGTCGGCTTCAGACATATCGAGACACGACCGGTCGTGTCTATATTTCGATTTCAAAAATCAAAACGTAGTCCTCGGCAGGACTTAATCTCGCGTCCGCGAACACCCACGCGCGTGCCGGCCGTCACGCGCGTGAGTGTTTTCCCTATCATTCGCGTACGGAAGCAAGGAGACATACCCTTCCTGCATATAATAAAGATTATATGCAGAGAGGTTCCTTTAACTCCCGTGTAAGAATCCCACGATGATCCTTGCCTCGATTACCTAGCCTGAAACAGAAAAAGAATAAAAGAAGAAAAGATAACCATGTAAAAATTACATACAAAATTATATGCAAAAAACATTTTTATTCAATAACTTCCCTGTAAGAATATAATTTCACCATGGTAGATCCCTCCATGATCTAACCTGAAACAGAGAAAGAGAAAAAGGAGAAAAGAATAATATAATCAATAGAAATATATATAATAAATGGAAATGCATAAATAAATATAAACGCATATAATTAATAGGTATATATAGGATTAATAAAAATCTATAGTGAATCTAAATCAATATAATTAATGGAAATGAAAAATAATTCAATAAATAGACTTCACGATCATCGGCCCCACGACGATTCATCTTTGGATCATTTAACGTGAAACAGTAAATGGGTGAAAGAAGAAGAGAAGAGAATAGAAGAGAAGAAGAAAAAGAAAAAAGAAAAGAGGAGCAGAAAAGAAAAAGAGGAAAAGAGCACTGAAAGATGCCGAGATGGCAGCCCGCCAAAAGGCCCACACCCGAGGGCCCCTCCCAAGGGTCCCACCCAAGGTTAACAAATTAATAAAAGTTAATAAAAGTGATTCATATACTAAATAAAAGTATATAATTAATGTAATTATCAAAAGTATATAATTATTTAAATTGAAAAAGTAATAAAAGTAAATAAGGTTAAATAGGAATGATAGCTAACATAAGTGCGACGGAAAAGTTTTCTGTACGTTCTCTTAGAAAATTAATTAAAAATTTTGTTACACTCAAATTTATTTGTCTGTAGAAATATAACTAATTTAAAATGTAATCAATTTAACGTTTAATTGAACTTAGGCAGACGAGAGATATTGTGAAAATATTTAAATTTGCAGCCATTCGCTCGGTAGTACTTGTCTTTTATAATTATATGCATAATTTAGTTATAGATTTAAAAAATAATTTAGATATAGATTTCACTATATCGCAAGTACTACCGACCCAGGTCCCACCGCGTGGAGGTAGCTGCATCTGGGGACCCACGGGCTAACGGGGACTCTACTCTAAAACTCGCGTGACCGGCGTGATCAACTTATCGGCGTTCTATAAAACGAAGTCCCCGGTAGGACTTTTAATCGCGCCCGAACACTCCCGGGAGTGTTAGAATAACGGTGACTCTACTCTAAATTCGCGTTCGCGACGTCCACGCACCAACCGAGAATTCAGGCGGCTAACTGGAGGAGGGTCAGTCCACGCTTACGGATAGCAATCCATACCGCTCGGCAGCACACGAACCGACACACGACCGGTCATTTATTCGTTTTAGCAATCAAACGAAGTCCTTTACCGTAGGACTTTTAATCGCGCCCGAGAACACCGCGCCTGTGCCCGCCGACACACGCGAGAGTGTTCTTTCTATCTTACCCGTATACGCGTCTAACAATGGATTATGAAACGAACCTTTGGACGATACATAGGACCTGATCCGATGTATCGAGATCTGGGAAGAAGAGGAGAAGAGAAAGAGTAGAAAAGAAAGCCGGAACATGCGCGCACGTGAAAAAGATAGAACTCAAAAGAAAGAAAGAAAAGATATCCGGAAGATGCAATGGAACACATGCACGTGAGAAACAGATGAAATTTGGAAGAAAAGATGGACATGGAAAAGAAAAGAAAAGAAAAGACAGACCAGAGCAAAACCAGAGTACGAAAATCCAGCTCGATTATTCGGTAATGAAAGTAGACCCGCACAGAAGCCCACCCCCATGAGCCCCACCCATGGGTCCCACCCGAGAGAAACTATAATAATTAGTCTTGAATGATTACTTCAATTATTACATAGCTATGCGAATCAATGAATAAAAATGACCGTGAACTTATTGCTGAAGAAATGAAAGATATAAGAAGCAATGTGAAATATAATTTGGAATTACATAGAAAAGATCACGGAAAAGTCTTTGAAGCGTGCAGCCATTCGCTCGGTAATACTTGTATCTCATAAGATTTCGATGTAACGCAAGTATTCCCGACCCAGGTCCCACCGCGTGGAGGTTGCTGCATGTAGAGACCCGCGGGCTAACGGGGACTTTACTCTAAAATCCGCGATCCGAGATGACTTTCCGCTTCGGGAGCTTCAAGCTTCTCAGCAAACTGGAGATGTATAAAACCCCGCTTACAGATTGCTCCACCGTCCACACCGTCGGCTTCAGACATATCGAGACACGACCGGTCGTGTCTATATTTCGATTTCAAAAATCAAAACGTAGTCCTCGGCAGGACTTAATCTCGCGTCCGCGAACACCCACGCGCGTGCCGGCCGTCACGCGCGTGAGAGTTTTCCCTATCATTCGCGTACGGAAGCAAGGAGACATACCCTCTCTGCATATAATAAAAATTATATGCAAAGAGGTTCCTTTAACTTCCGTGTAAAAATCCCTCGATGATCGGTCTCTGGATCACCTAATCTGAAACAGAGAAAGATGAAGCAAGAGAAAAAAAAAGAACAAAAATTAAAAGAGATAATAAAAATCAAATATTAGTGCAAAAATTAAAAATAAAAGATTAATAAAAGTTAAATGAACAGTAAAAATTAGAAACATAATGAAAATTAAATATAAGAGCAAAATTAAAGGGATAATGAAAATTAAATGTAAGAACAAAAATTATATACAAAATTAAATGCAATAAGATAATTATATTTAAAAACTTCCCTGTAAAAATTTAATTTAACGATGATTGGTCCCTCGATGATCGCTCCCTGGATGATCGCTCCCTCGATGATCTAATCTGAAACATAAAAGGGTTAAAAAAAAGATGAGAAGAAGACAAAAAGAAAAGAAGAAAAGAAAAGAAGAAGAGGAAAAGAATAAATGAAACCGGGAGTATTTGCCTTAGTGCGTGTGAGAAAAATAGAATTCTGAACGATGGCTGTGCATTTCGAAGATCGTATCACTCGGCGAAAATCAAAGTATAATAATTGAGTTCGATTTTTCTCTAGTGAAAGAACGAAACCCGCCTAAGGCCCACACCCGAGGGCCCCTCCCAAGGGTCCCACCCGAGAGAAACTATAATAATTAGTCTTGAATGATTATTTCAATAATTACATAGCTATGCGAATCAATGAATAAAAATGACTGTGAACTTATTGCTGAATGTACGAAAGATATGCGAAACAATGTGATATATAATTGGGAATTACATAGAAAAGATGTTGGAAAAGTCTTTGAAGCGTGCAGCCATTCGCTCGGTAATACTTGTATCTCATAAGATTTCGATGTAACGCAAGTATTCCCGACCCAGGTCCCACCGCGTGGAGGTTGCTGCATGTAGAGACCCGCGGGCTAACGGGGACTTTACTCTAAAATCCGCGATCCGAGATGCCTTTCCGCTTCGGGAGCTTCGGGCTTCTCAGCAAACTGGAGATGTATAAAACCCCGCTTACAGATTGCTCCACTGTCCACACCGTCGGCTTCAGACATATCGAGACACGACCGGTCGTGTCTATATTTCGATTTCAAAAATCAAAACGTAGTCCTCGGCAGGACTTAATCTCGCGTCCGCGAACACCCACGCGCGTGCCGGCCGTCACGCGCGTGAGTGTTTTCCCTATAATTCGCGTACGGAAGCAAGGAGACATACCCTCTATGCATATAATAAGAATTATATGCAGAGAGGTTCCATTAACTTCCGTGTAAATATCCCACGTTGATCCATCCCTCGATAATCTAATCTGAAACAGAACAAAAATGAAAGAAGAGATAAATGTAAGAGTAAAAATTAAAAAGACAGTAAAAATGAAATATAGTAGTAAAAATTAAAAAGTTAATAAAAATTGAATATTAGATAAAAAATTAAAAAGTAAATAAAAGCTAAATATAAGAGCAAAAATTAAATAGTTAATAAAAGTTAAATATAAAAGCAAAAATTAAAAGTATAATAAAAATTATATATAAAATTATATGCAAAAGCTTCCCTGTAAAAATTTAATTTCACGATGATCGGTCCCTCGATGGTCTGTTCCTCGATGATCGGTTCTTCGATGATCTAACCTGAAACAGAAAAAGTATAAAACAAAATGAGATACAGATATAAAGAAAATAAGAGAAGAAAAGACAAAATGAAAAAAGAAAAAAGAAGGGAAAATTTGCGTATTTACGAGTGAAAAAAATAGAATTCCGAAAGATGCGTGTGTATCTCAAAGATTGGTTCAGTCGACGAAAATCAGAATATCATAATTTAATTCAATTTTTCATTTAGTGAAAGAACGAAACCCGCCTAAGGCCCACACCCGAGGGCCCCTCCCAAGGGTCCCACCCGAGAGATGATAGAAGACTTAATGAACAATTTATTCAACTGTTTAAAATAATTGTTCAATCTACAATATGAAGCTATACGTTGGGTAGTACTGGAATCCTGGTAGGTATCCTTCTTGTAAAAGTGAGCGGAGAATATGCTACGTATTTAAATGTTCTTGTTTCATTCCCATGTGCACTTTTATTCAGTGCACTTTCAATTGTCCTCACAATTGCCATATTTTATACGTTTCGAAATTATTACTGTATTATAGAAAACTTGATTTTATAAAAATAAAATTACGCATTTAATTGAACTTTAGAAAAGAAATATGGGAAAAATTTATTACTCGACTTTAATAATAAAAATGTATAAAATATGTAAAACTTCTATTCGCGAACGCGTGGCAATGTGAGATGGGACACGGAATGAATAGATCTTCTTAGTTTCTGAAAATTATATTATTATTATATAAAAGCATTTTGAGTGACAACATGGTATAATTAAAATATGACTAAGAGTCATTCTCGAAGTGCTTTGTCGAACCTTCGAAAATAACTCTATAGTCTAATAGTTGCCCTCTTGAGCCACAATTTGTGGGGGCCTCTTCGGCACATAGCCTCTTCTTTGCTTCGTGCCCTAACAACTACTATAGAACATTTGAACTATCGTCAACTATCGTCAAAAAATTAGAACTATCTCTTATTCTAAAACGTCGAAAAATATTAACAAATCTAACGCAATTCTAAACCAATCTTGAAACGAAAAATCGAGAAAGCATCGGTAGAGAAACGAGAATTAATATATTAATTGCTGAAAATCCTAAGCTAAAAATCGATTAATTTATTCTATATTCTACGCGTTGTGATTTTACAAGTCTCTTTGTCTTTTCTCTACTCTACTTTATTCTTTAAAAAGCAATGACTCTACTTTATTTTATTTTTTCAAAAGTAATGACTCTATCGAGACTTTTCTTTTATTAATAAAATTGATTAATCTTTATTTAAAAATGTAATAAAAATTTATTGGACGCTCCTTCTTACAAGCGATTATTCTAATTATTAGAAAATAAATTACACAATCTCGCTTGTAATTCAGAGACTATCCATCGCGAACGTCTTCTTGCTTATTCATCATTAAAATTCGCGAATATCGCGATTCTTTACTATTTCCGCGAGAGAAAAGTATTTAACAATGCATTTAAATATTCAAATTTTCAATTAATTATAATTAACGCGTTTAAACAAGAAGACTCTATCCTGATCTAATAAATAAATCAAAAAATAAGGAACCATTCACGAGTAAATCTCCGAAGAAATTTACCCGTGGTCACTCATTGCTCTTCTACTAATAAATTACAACCAATCACCCGTGCCGATTCGGACCTTTCGTCCTCGACATGATTGAGTGATCGGAGGGATTTAAAAATTAACTCACCACTTAAGAAGTTCTGCGATGGCTCCAAAACACTGGACCGCGATTTAGGTCGAAATTGAGGGTGGACGATTTGTAGTTGGTTGAACATGAGGTAGGTCGACATCGAAGTAGGTCGAGATCCTCTTCAATGATGCACTGATTCTAATTCGCGGTAATTATTTATTAAAACGAACGATCACTGAATTTATTTCGCGAAACTCTACTAACTTTTATAAGTACAGTCTGTGCGACTGTTAACAAAGCAAATAACTTTACGAACAAACACTGACTCTAAGGACTGCATTGCACGCAGTCTATGCAAAAACACTTATGGTTTAAATCGCGAAACGCGAACGAACAAACACTGCTTCTACTTCGCGATAAATTTATTTTAGTGATCCAAATACTCGATTACTTCATTGCTATGCGCGGGTTTACAACGAGGTTCTGAAACAGAAATATAAACGAAATAATTAGTATCATTGTTATAATAAGACTTTAAAAATAATTCAATAAATATGTGATAAAGAAATATACTTACTTAAAGTTTTCGTTGGTACTTGCATGAATAGCATTCTGAGAAAATTTCTAAGTCCACTCGTGGAGATAGATTTTCAAAGTTCCTCAAAGGTGTGAAAATTTCTAAGTCCACTCGTGGAGATAGATTTTCAAAGTTCCTCAAAGGTGTGAAAATTTCTAAGTCCTCTCGTGGAGATAGATTTTCAAAGTCCCGCAGATGTTCGAAAATTTCTAAGTCCACTCGTGGAGATAGATTTTCAAAGTCCCTCGAAAGTGTAAAAATTTCTAAGTCCACTGGTGGAGATAGATTTTCAAAGTCTCTCGAAAGTGTAAAAATTTCTAAGTCCACTCGTGGAGATAGATTTTCAAAGTCCCTCGAAAGTGTAAAAATTTCTAAGTCCACTCGTGGAGATAGATTTTCAAAGTCCCGCAGAGGTTCGAAAATTTCCAAGTTCACTCGTCGAAGTTCAACGCACAACTGAACGAATAGCTATAAGGGTCGGTCAAATGACCGACTTTAGTGTCGTCACGGGTGGGAGATTACCCCCACATCGCATTTAAGTCTAAAATAAAATAAACTGTTATATATTTGAATTAACTGTTCGTTAATAATTACACGAATGGCATCCGTGAAAATTTCTAAGTTCACTGGTCGAGTTCCAACGTACAACTGAACCAGCAATTATAAAGGTCGGCCTAAGACCCGACTTTGTTGTCGTCCCTCAAAGCCGTGTATCCCCACTTCGCATTTAAGTCTAAAATCAAATAAGCTGTTATATATATGAATTAACTATTCGTTAATACTTGCGCGAATGGCATCCGCGAAAATTTCTAAGTCCACTCGTGGAAAAAGATTGTCAAAGTCCCTCGAAAGTGTAAAAATTTCTAAGTCCACTCGTGGAGATAGATTTTCAAAGTTCCTCAAAGGTGTGAAAATTTCTAAGTCCTCTCGTGGAGATAGATTTTCAAAGTTCCTCAAAGGTGTGAAAATTTCTAAGTCCTCTCGTGGAGATAGATTTTCAAAATCCCTCGAAAGTGTAAAAATTTCTAAGTCCACTCGCGGAGATAGATTGTCAAAGTTCCTCGCACGTGTAAAAATTTCTAAGTTCACTCGTCGAAGTTCAACGCACAACTGAACGAGTAGCTATAAGGGTCGGTCAAAGAACTGACTTTGTTGTCGTCGCGGGTGGGAGATTACCCCCACATCGCATTTAAGTCTAAAATCAAATAAACTGTTATATATTTGAATTAACTGTTCGTTAATACTTACACGAATGTCATCCGCGAAAATTTCTAAGTTCACTGGTCGGAGTACAACGCACAACTGAACCAGCAATTATAAAGGTCGGCCTAAGACCCCACTTTGTTGTCGTCCCTCGAAGCCGTGTATCCCCACTTCGTATTTAAGTCTAAAATCAAATAAGTTATTATATATTTGAATTAACTGTTCGTTAATACTTACACGAATGGCATCCGCGAAAATTTCTAAGTTCACTGGTCGAAGTCCATCGCACAACTGAGCCAGCAATTATAAAGTTCGGCCTAAGACCCGAATTTGTTGTCGTCACGGGTGGGAGATTACCCCCACATCGTTTTTAAGTCTAAAATCAAATAGACTGTTATATATTTGAATTAACTGTTCGTTAATACTTACACGATTGTCATCCGCGAAAATTTCTAAGTCCACTCTTCGAAGTTCAAAGCACAACTGAACGAGTAACTATAAGGGTCGGTCAAAGAACCGACTTTGTTGTTGTCACGAATGGGAGTGTATCCCCACTTCGCATTTAAGTCTAAAATAAAATAAACTGTTATATATTTGAATTAACTATTCGTTAATACTTGCGCGAATGGCATCCGCGAAAATTTCTAAGTCCACTCGTCGAAGTTCAAAGCACAACTGAACGAGTAACTATAAGGGTCGGTCAAAGAACCGACTTTGTTGTCGTCACGGGTGGGAGTGTATCCCCACTTCATATTTAAGTCTAAAATAAAATAAACTGTTATATATTTGAATTAACTATTCGTTAATACTTGCGCGAATGGCATCCTCGAAAATTTCTAAGTTCACTGGTCGGAGTACAACGCACAACTGAACCAGCAATTATAAAGGTCGGCCTAAGACCCGAATTTGTTGTCGTCACGGGTGGGAGATTACCCCCACATCGTTTTTAAGTCTAAAATCAAATAGACTGTTATATATTTGAATTAACTGTTCGTTAATACTTACACGATTGTCATCCGCGAAAATTTCTAAGTCCACTCTTCGAAGTTCAAAGCACAACTGAACGAGTAACTATAAGGGTCGGTCAAAGAACCGACTTTGTTGTTGTCACGAATGGGAGTGTATCCCCACTTCGCATTTAAGTCTAAAATAAAATAAACTGTTATATATTTGAATTAACTGTTCGTTAATGCTTACACGAATGGCATCTGTGAAAATTTCTAAGTTCACTGGTCGTAGTACAACGCACAACTGAACCAGCAATTATAAAGGTCGGCCTAAGACCCCACTTTGTTGTCGTCCCTCGAAGCCGTGTATCCCCACTTCGCATTTAAGTCTACAATCAAATAAACTGTTATATATTTGAATTAACTGTTCGTTAATACTTACACGAATGACATCCGTGAATATTTCTAAGTTCACTCGTGCAGATAGATTTTCAAAGTCCCTCGAAAGTCCGAAAATTTCTAAGTTGACTCGTCGAAGTTCAAAGCACAACTGAACTAGTAACTATAAGGGTCGGTCAAATAACCGACTTTGTTGTCGTCACGGGTGGGAGATTACCCCACTTCGCATTTAAGTCTAAAATCAAATAAACTGTTATATATTTGAATTAACTGTTCATCAATACTTACACGAATGGTATCCGTGAAAATTTCTAAATTCACTCGTGGAGATACACTGTCAAGGTCCTTCCAAAGAGCAGAACGAAGTCTGAAACAAAAGAAATAGTATAGAATGTGCAAAATATGAATGATACCACATTGTACTTGCGTAAAATCGTCGTCAATACTCGCTCCAGTGGCATTTAGTGTATGTTTCTAAGTCCTTTTCTGGAGATAAACGATGAACGTCCTTCGAGAGTGTAAAGTCGAAATCAAAACCAAAGAAATAGCATAGATTGTTATTTTATTACTGCGAGTACTACGACCTGTGCTCGTTGAAATTCGTGGAAAGATTAAACCATTCACTGTCAGTCGGTCCCTTATATCGTCTCACGAGTGGTAGTGTATCCCCACTACCGCATTTAACTCTGAAACAAAAATCGTATAGAATATTGAATGAATCAATAATAAAATTATGAAATAACATCAGTTATTACTAGTAGAGGATGCGTACTGCGAGTACTACGATGTACACTCATTGAAATTCGTGGAAAGATTAAACCATTCACTGTCAGTCGGTCCCTTATATCGTCTCACGAACGGTAGTGTATCCCCACTACCGCATTTATCTCTAAAACATTAATCGTATAGAATATTGAATGAATCAGTGATAAAATTATGAACATCAGCTATTACTAGTAGAGGATGCGTATTGTGAGTACTATCATGTGTGTTCGTTGAAATTCGTGGAAACATTGAACCATTGAATGTCAGTCGGTCCCTTATATCGTCTCACGAACGGTAGTGTATCCCCACTACCGCATTTATCTCTAAAACATTAATCGTATAGAATATTGAATGAATCAGTGATAAAATTATGAACATCAGCTATTACTAGTAGAGGATGCGTATTGTGAGTACTATCATGTGTGTTCGTTGAAATTCGTGGAAACATTGAACCATTGAATGTCAGTCGGTCCCTTATATCGTCTCACGAACGGTAGTGTATCCCCACTACCGCATTTATCTCTAAAACATTAATCGTATAGAATATTGAATGAATCAGTGATAAAATTATGAACATCAGCTATTACTAGTAGAGGATGCGTATTGTGAGTACTATCATGTGTGTTCGTTGAAATTCGTGGAAACATTGAACCATTGAATGTCAGTCGGTCCCTTATATCGCCTCACGAGTGGTAGTGTATCCCCACTACCGCATTTAACTCTGAAACAAAAATCGTATAGAATATTGAATGAATCAGTGATAAAATGATATACGTACATTCCCCATTATTTGCAGAGAATGCGTACGATTACTACGATGTGTACTCGTGGAAATTCATGGTAAGATTAAACCATTGACTGTCAATTGGTGCGCTTGTATCGTGTCATGCTTGCCACTACGTCATTTAACTTTGAAACAAAACAAGTCGTATAGAATATTGAAAGAACGAGTGATAATAATATACTTACATTAACTCTTTGTTATTACTTGTGGAGAATGCGTACTATGAAAACTGCGATGTTTACTCGTCGAAATTCATAGCAAGACTGAACCATTAACCATTAAAATCGGTCGAAGACCGACTGAAATCGACTTTGTTGTCGTCTCACGAAGCCCAGTGTCCCCACTCCACAATGTAATTCTAAAACGAAATAAATCGTATAGAATATTGAAAGGATGAGCGATATAATTATGTACTTACATTAACTTTCCGTTATTACTTGCGAGGAACGTATCCTGCGATGTGCACTCGTCGGCGTACGAAAGGAAACTAACTAAATAATAGTTAAAGTAAATAAAAGTCGGATATGTTTGTATTATACAAGGCCAATGATCGCGAAAGGAAAATTTTTAAATTATAAACTAAAATTATTTTGTTTCTCTCGCGTTATAGTTCTTGTGTTGTTAAATGAATGTATTATTATTTAAATATTAGTTTTTTGTATGCCATGTACATAAAAAAACTATTTAAATAATTGTAAAATTATCGAAAACATTAATTTCTGAGCTGTCGCGTTCGGAAAGAGAAAGTTACGATGCTCACTCGTCAGAGTACAAAAGAAAACTTATTGGCTTTTCGTCGAAGTTAATAAAAGTCGTATATGTTTATATTACACGAGGTTAATGATTTTGAGGTTAGAACTTTTAGGTATTGTAACTTTTAATTAAAATTATTTTGAGTTTCTCTCGCGTTACGATTTTTGTAATATTAAATGAACGTACTATTGTTTAAATATTAGTTTTTTGTATAGCATGTATATTAAAAACCGTTTAAATAATTGTAAAATTATCGAAAATATGAATTTCTGAGCTTTTACCTTTTGAAAAGATATATCTTCGATGTTCATTCGTCGGAATACAAAAGAAAACTAATTCGAAATTCTTACATAGCTGTATAGTAAATATATGTAAACAAATGAAAAAATATTGGCTTCTGCTTACCTTTGCATTAAAAGTACTAATTTTTCTAAAATATTATGTACGCAGCGTATCAATTTACACAGGTAAGTAGTATTCACAGTTCGGAGACAATGTTCTTCATTATTATACTCGATCCATGATTTGTGTGGATGTGTGCAGCATCTGTGTGACAGAAAACGAGAGTGAATATTTTTGTCTGCATAGTTTGCGATGAAATACAGATATTTTTAGCAAAAAATGTTATTGATCGATGTGCTTTTTAGATTTTATATAGATCAGTAATGTTCGAAAATCTAGAGTAAATATTCTTCTCTTTTTTCTTTTTTTTTTACCTTATTCCCATGAATTTTTTCTTCGTTGCAGCTTCTTCTTCCAAAGCCATTAGAACTTCTGCCTACCAACGATTACATAATAAATACTCTCCATATTTATAAATCAATATATAAGCAAGTATAATTAAATATCATTCTATGCGAGCATTTACAAAAGATATGGATCATAAAAAAGATACATTCTTTGATTATCCGATTTATTAATCAGTTATTTTTTGACTCCTGAAGTAGAAGAAAGAAGGAATGTACGTGTGTATATTACGCGAGAATCTATGTAGTTGGCGCGAATGCATGTATTTGGCGGGAAAATAATATATTTTCATAAAAGATAATAAGACGTTTATTAATAACTTTTTATGATTTTTTTACGATTGAATATTATATTCTGTGCTGTTTTTTAATAAACTGTTAAGAAAAATTAATATATTTATTAGTGCATAATATTTCTAAAATGACGCAATATGAATATATACTTCGTGAAATTAACTACCTTCACGATGTAGATGACGTTATTGCTGTGTCATTTCGTACCAAGGAAACATGTCTCCCCGTCGTTTTCGCGAAGTACAGGTAATTAAATTTTTTCCAATATACACACGATTTGCAAGAAGCCACGTTCGCAAGTTGGAACATAAAAGATATTCGCGAAAATAAAATCAGCCTCGTGAATACACCGGATGTGTCGTACTTTTTTTTTCAATTTTACAGCTTGATTTTTACGATATTGAAACTTCTTTTCGAGTTTTAATAATGTCCTGATCAATAATTTTATGTTTATGATCGTAATCGATCGATATTTTGTATTGTATTCGATTTTCATATATACCATATATATACACATACACACACACACGACACATCATCGTACTCTGTGGATATTTTACACATTATACACACATAAACATATATACATTCTTTTAATCTGTCCTGTATTAATATGAGATCTTACACTTTTCAGAAATTTTTAATAATTTCACGAGATAGACAGCAGAATTTCACGAGTTAGACAGCAGAATTTCACGAGTTAGACAGCAGAATTTCTCGAATTAGACAACAGAGCGAATCGAATTAGAATCAGTGTTGTCAGTGTACCGTTTTTCGTATTCCGGAATTAAGAAGATATTCGTCGTGTGAAGGATCAACGGCTACTACCGGTAAGTGAACTTCTTTCTTTGTTTCTTAAGCAATTGTGAAAAATGAAAAACATAATCTGTGAGTCTATATTATGCGATTGAAAGCGTCGACTTTTTATAGATTTATGCATGTGTGATATACGTATATACGTGCATATGGAGTGGTACGTTATTACGAATGTGTTGGTGTGTTGCGCCGAGTTTGTATGTATTGCATGTGTTTACTGTCTTTGCATAAGTATCTGAGTTCTTTCTTTCTTTTTTTTTTGTCATTTGCTTTCGCTTCCAATACAGATATTTTTTTAGGAAATAATATAGTTCAGTAAGACAGTCCAGTTTTTGCAATGTTTATATGTTAGTACTGTCTAAAAAATATGTCATAGTTTTCGTGATCACTTTTTAATTTTCATTGCTTATATATATTTCAATAATTAGTTCTCTATATACTTATTTACATATGTATCGTTTTTTCTTCGTTCCTTTTTTTACGATAGTCTAGCATTCTCGATTATATATGCCTTATGATACATTATTTCGATCATAAATAATGTAATTATTCAATATGCATAAATAAATATTCAACGATTATGTTTTTTCAAATACAATATATACATACATACATACATACATACATACATATATATGTATCATAGATATTGTGTAAAAGCGTAAATACATAATTCAAATTATTTCGCTTTTATAATTGATCATAATTTCGCGCGTAATATGTAAAGCATAAGGATAATGTATGTACTTGTGATACAAGTGCATATCTATTTAACGTTTCTATATCACTAGAAAATATAATTATTTCATAAAAAAATTATTGTCTATATTTAAAATTCAAATTAATTACATTTGTCACCCATTTCGTATTATCTACGTACTTTTATCACATTTTTTATTATTTTTCATTGAAATAATTAATATTTGACTTGATTAGCGTTGTACTTGAACTACGAAGTCCGCTTCTATTCCGTCCTGTTGACCTTGTTGCCATATTAGATACAGTTTGACACAAGTGCACACGGTGTTTCATCGCTCCGCATTATTACAGGTAATTAGAATATTTTTTTCTAACGTACACCCTCTTCCAATATATCAATCGATAGCTGAACGCGAAATTTTTACGAGGCCGCATTTTTAAGTCGGCACATTATTGCGTTTAAAAGATATTCGTGAAAATAAAATCGATCTCGTAAATCGTCTCGGAAAACTATTGCGTCATACTTTTTTTTTCCTATTTTCTAGCTTTATTTTTAGGATATTGATACTTTTTTTGCTTTTAAACTTCGTCTTGATTAATATTTTGTTTTTTATTGTAATCGATTGATATTTTTATTCATATTCAATTTTCATATATACTCAGTATAGGCACACATATACACATAACATATACACATAACATATACACATACATATACACATATACACATATACACATATACACATATACACATATACACATATACACATCACGAGTACATGTACACACTGTGAATATTCGTGACATATACACTTTTCATATACCTTTGTAATATGATATCTTTTTTTCAGATTTCCCAGTATTCTATGAGTGAGTATAATACACTATTATACCTGTTCGTATGCGTCCTTTTTTCTGTTTACATACGCACAAGTAAGTTTATTTCTTTTTATTAACGTAGAGCGAGAGGTCTAATAGAGAGAGATAGATTTATATATGTTGTACTAATGTACTTTCAGGAAATACTTCGGTAAAGAACAAAACAAAAACATCGTGTCTTTGACTCTCTCAAGGATACGAAATAAGTCTTCATTCTTATATAGTACTTTGGCAAGTATAATTCTACGCAATAAGTGATAATTTCAATTTAATTACACAATTTATTACCGAACATTTTTATTTTAATTTTATCAGGATTAATTTAATATTATAGTAAGTTCATTATTACATAGAATAATATACAAATTTGTATAGTTTTCAGGTTATTCATTGTTTTAATATATTTTCAAATGTGTTGCCTTCAAAGATGATTCACAGAAAATATTTTATTCTTTCTTGTTCTATAATTTGTTGTATGTTTCAGCTTTTCAGTACTGATAAAATATTAGAATCAGTGTTTGTTCGTATAGTTGCTATTTATTGTTATATTTATATAAGTTGATTAAGTCAAATTATATTTAATATAAATTCGCGAATTAGAGTCAGTGTTTGTTCGTATAAAACATTATTTTTCTTCTTAAACAGTGACATTGACTGTTCGCGTATTAGAGTCAGTGCATCATTGAAGATAATAGAGAAATGAATACACTTCTTCTATAGAAAAATATTGGTAAGTAACTCTGTAAATTTCATATTTAATCATTTCAAAATTTCTTTTTATGATAATAAATTTAATAAAACTTTTTTTATAATCTTTTTACAGATTATCATTGGGATTATGCCATATCAGTCTTCGCAGAGTTACTTCATTTTCAACTATGATGTCAACCAAGCTCATTTTCAATTTATTATGGATCAACAACTTCAATTTCACCAGCAGATGAGTGTTTTGGAGCCATCGCAGAACTTCTTAAGTAGTGAGTGAAAATATTTCATGTCCCTCCAGTGCTCAATCATGCCGAGGATGAAAGGTCCGAATCGGTACGAGTTACTGGTTGTAATTTTTTAAATAAATTATTGACGAGCATGACCGTAAGTAATTCCTCTTTTGGATTTACTTACGAGTGGTACATTTTTATTCTATATCTATGTGTTTTCATTATCTATATCTATTGTGCATGCTTATTTTTATTAGCTCAGGATAGGGTCTTCTTGTTTCGTCGATTCAATTAATTAATAGTGCAATTAATAAGCACTTTTTTTTGGTCTTACTTGCTCGTGATATTAGTGGTGAAATCGGACATTCAATTATCCGATTTCGTCAAAGAAACATGTGATGCGATTTACGTTACATGTATTGTTTCGTACTTCGTCTGTTTTCATATATCAATATCCATGTGTTGAGATATTAAATTAAATATGAACAAGAAGACAAGCGCGACGGATAGATTCTGGAAAACAAGTGATAAACCATGATCTTATACTTTAATTAAAATAACCACTTGTTAAAAGGAATCGTCCGAGGTACTTTGATTATTGTTATATGAAAAGTTAATTAAATATTTTTCAATCAATTTTGTTGACAAAAGAAAAGTCTCAATAGAGTCATTGCTTTTGAGAGTAAAAAGTCGAGTAGAGTCATTGCTAATGAAAAAAATAAAGAGACTTGTAGAGTCATAGTCCGTAGGCCCTAGAATAAGTTAATCATTTTTTAGATCAGGATTTTCAGCTTCTAACAAACTAATTCCCGTTTCTCCCCCCCATGTTTTCTGCGTTCTCATTTATGCGAGTGCCCAGGTGTTACGCGTATGGGTGAGAAACAGTTAGTGTGGGTTTAGTTTTATATTTTCCCATATTGGCGACTGTCATAGCGTTAGTGATTGCGCACGGTGTACCTTACATCTGTATGTTCGTGCTAGGTGGTGTATTGTACATCGTTACGCGATAACTTCTGAATGAATATATATACTACTATAGTAATATATTATTATTTTTATCGTTTTGCGTAGTAGAATTATCACATGTTGTATGGAAGTACTCGTATATCACTAGTATGTATATATACTAGCATGTACTAGTATTATTTGCTTTAGTCATTTACGCAATAATCATTAGCCTTGACAGTCGATTTCAGCAACTGGTACGTACTCCTCATATATTAGAAAAAATACGCGGTTGAACTAGGGTGTCGGAGGTGCCCCGGGGCATGCTCTCTAGTGTAGGCTTTTGCACCCTGGTGGTATGTGAGAGAACCGTGGAGTGTGTGTGTTGGAATGAATGTCTTTGCTATTTTTTAAATATAGGTTATAGGCAGGCAGGTAGCATATCTTTTTCTGTGTGATTGTATATTTAATTTTAAGTAGGTAGGACCGGATACAATGCGTTATAATTTTCATGCAGGAGTAAAATGTTCCGTATCCGGGTATTAGGCAAAGTTTCAGCAAATTTTAGAATTGTTCAGCATGTCTGTTCTTTCTTTCTTTCTTTCTTTTTTTTTTTTTTTTCATATTTTGCTGATGCTTTGTATTGCAAGATATACCGATCAGTATTGAACAGTTTAAAAGTGTTTGCATTTTTTTTAGAAATTCATTTCTTTTAAATTAGCAAAGATTTTTAAACGTGTTGGATACTTAGTATTAAGCATACTAACACTTCGCACTCTCTTTCGTGATTTCTTTTTTATAAAGAATATATAATTTTTTATATATGTAGATACAGTAAAGTACAAGTAATAATGATATAAAGTTAAAGTGATCCTATAAACATAAGAGATATCGATAGGATGCGTAGATTTCTCAGATTTTGTTCGATAATTTTTTAAGTTTTAAATGCGAAGTGTTAGTAATAGGTTCATCGATTAGATTAAATATCTGCTTGAGCATTCGAGTAAATGTGTCTGTGTAAATGCGTACGATTGCTGGATTCTTTCGATCCAATAATCGTCCACAGGCTAGGATAGTTCATGAAATAATAAGTTTTTATTTTTAATTTTTTTTTTCTTCACGCGTTGCATTTAGGGAATGCTCTATTGCAGTGGTTAGACACGAAGCAAAGAAGAGGCTATATGCCGAAGAGGCCCCCACAAATTGTGGACGAAGAGGGCAACTATCGATGACGAGTCATTTTTTCAGAGGATCATAATATGTTTCTTTGAAATAATGGCTCGTGGTCTTATCATATTTTTCTATTTTTTCACCACGTTGTCATTTTGCTCGTCAGTAGTAATTATTATAACTGGAGATGATTTATAATTCCATCTCTTTGGCATATAAAGTATGTGCCTAAATCATTCAACAGATGCACAAATTCTTTTTTTTTAGTTAGTTAAAATCAAAAATATTTAGATTCGCTTTAGGTTATTATTAGATTTAATGAATTAATTATTATTAACATTATAGTAATTATTTTTTTACTATTTTTAATATTTCTTTATATACTTTCGTATAAATAAATCGCTAAAGATACAATTTGTAATATAATTATTCTATTTTGATATTCTATTTTGATTAGTAGTAATATTATTTGCAATTTTTGTTTTCAATTAAAAAATTTTTTAAGTATTATATATTGTAACATAGAGTCACGTGTTTAAATTTTATCTTATTATAACGTGATATAGAGATTCATTAAAATTAGATAGGGAATTAAATTGAACAGTGCATCTACATATATTGGTAGGTCAAATTTGGATATTGATTGTATGATTAATATATCTTTCTTTTTTGTTACAGGTGACCGTCGTTGGATTTAATTAACATCAGTCCTTTTCAATTTTCGTATTAAAAGTATTACAGCGCCTAAAATGGCTGCTATTTAAATTATATATTTATATATATATGCATTTTTGAAGGCAAACACAAAATATTAAATATAATTATTTAATATAATTAATATTAAATTAATATAATTAAAATTAAAATTAATATAATTAATTATTAAATATTATTTATAGTTTTTTATGAAATATAACTTTAGTATTAACTATAACAAATATGATTTCAAATATTTGTGGAGTGTAAGACTTTTAAGAATTTATTAATAAAATGTATAATTAATGAAAACATATGTTTCAGGTCAACAACCTCATTAATGGATCTTATGTATGCTTTGTTTTTTATATTAATAATATCGGCAGGCACACGGAAAAATATTGCATACTTCTGCAGTTTTGTTTTGTTTATTTTTATGATTTATTGTATATATACTATTTTTAATTTTTCAGGTATTTGATAATGAGCAAATTGGTATTGAAAAAAAGTAATATAAAATTAGAGCAAAGCTATTCTGCATAATAAAATTATCTATATCTAATAGAGAATAATTTCATATTATGTACTATTTTAGAAATTGGTAAAGTATATTAGTAAGTGCTTATTTTTCAATTATTTCATAATTGTAATGCATGTTAATTGATAAGGATATAATTACGATGGTGCATGATGCATGTTGGGTTCCTAATGCTTCATTTCTTACGCTTTAGCAAATTTATCTTAATAGTACTATTAGATAGTTCTAGTTTTAAAGTTAACTAAGCTTAAGGCTAATTTAAAGCGGAAATGGCAGATCGATTAATTATCTGTCACTTAGTAATTAAGATAGTTTAAAAAGCCTGGATATATATTGGTTTCATTCATAGATGAGTGCCACTAGTTATAAATGGCATTTACTTATCAATGAACATAATATTTTTTCATAATTTTCCCAATTACCTTATTCAACTTTTATATCTCAAATTTTACGTTTATAAATAACACAGTATATTAATTATAATTATATATTAATTAATTATAAATGTAACATAATAATAATTATAAAATATATGTACTTCGTATATTTTTGGGATGTACAAATTACATATGTAAAAATTATTAATATAATTATTAAATTCTAATTAAATTCTTTTAATTATATCAGGATAGTTGTGTAGTTCTGTAAAGATATTTTTAAAATAATAAATAAAGAATCCAGACTTTTTCTCGGGTAGGTTAGGGCAAAGTTGCGGTTGATGAACCATCGATCGACTACGATCGAGTCGATAGAAGATTCATTAAACGCGACTAATCACTATGTTGTTTAGCCCGTGGATCTCCACATGCAGCAACCTTCACGTGGTGAGATCTGAGTCGGTATTACTTGCGATCTATCGAAATTTAATTGTAAATTATGTAAATCTAATTGTAAACACAAGTAATACCGGGCGAATGGCTGCATATTGTAGTATGTTTCTTA
The DNA here is from genome assembly GCF_905475345.1 of Vespula vulgaris. Classification (NCBI taxonomy): domain Eukaryota; kingdom Metazoa; phylum Arthropoda; class Insecta; order Hymenoptera; family Vespidae; genus Vespula; species Vespula vulgaris. The sequence goes on along the minus strand of NC_066593.1, from coordinate 4,428,722 downwards.
CTTGAATATTATATTATCTATATTACAATGTATAAATAAATAGTATAAATATAAATATAGATATAAATTGTAGAAATAAATTCTTTTACAATTGAATTTAAAAATAAAGTAAAATAAAATCGTGAATTAAAGTCAGTGTTGTTCTTAAAATTAGAATCCTTTTTTATTTGATTTAACTTACAGATTATAAAAGTACATAATTAATAAACGAATTAACTTTTCAGTGAATTTTATAAAAAAGAAATTTCTATTACTCTTCATTAATTTTACTGATTTTTAAGTATATTCCATTTGTTGGATGTAACAAAAATGATGATTGTCTTATCCCATATGGAATTTCCGTTTTCTCGGACACATCGATTTTATAATTCCGTAAAAATGTTGCGAGTCCCACTTTTGATTGATAATCTGCAAATCTTTCGCCTACGCAATGATAAAAATTATATTATGTGTGCGTTTAGAACGATTAAATTTTGACGATAATCGAAATTTTCTTACCCATACAGCTACGAGGTCCTCTGCCAAAAGGTATATATGTCGTATCGTTAATTATATTATTTTCGTCAATAAAACGTTTTGGATCGAAAACTTCTGGTTTAGGATAAATATTTGGATCGTGATGGATCCCCAATATCGGTATAAAGATTGTTTGATTTTTAGGTATAGTAAGTTTAGTACCTTGGAAAGTGTAAGAAGATGCTGTACATTTTCTAAACAGGTTCCAAACCGGTGGGTGTTTTCTTAATGTTTCTGAAAAAAAAAGAAAGAAAAAAAGATATAAATGAGTGTTTGTTAAAAATTTTAAAAAGAAATAAACAGACTAGATACAATTCAATAGGTATTTTTGTTAAAATATTTATAATATGTATGAATAATGCTTGTTAAAGATAAAAGTTTATTTTATTTGATTGGCATAAAATCTATATGACAATGAATTAAATTGCCATACGTACCTTGGAATACCGCATGTAGATATTTCATTCTTTTTATCGATTCAAATACTATGGTACCGTTATTTCTACTATATTCTTCTTTAATTTCTTTACGAACTTTGTCTTGTATATCGTGGTGTTGAGCTAATTCGTAAAGAACATTACTCATAGTCCAGGAAGACGATTCGAAACCAGCTCCGAAAAATAAATACGCTTGAGCGGCACAAAGGGAGTCCGTTAGTTCTGAAATATTTATATATCGTACATTATTATAGAGAATATCTTAATATCTTCTAAAAATTTCGATAAAATAAAAAGAAATTTCAGGTGGATTAAAAAAAAAAAAAATTATATTTTACCAATTTCCTCGCCAAGCTTGTTCGGTTGTTCTTTTAGTTCCATCAGTATATTTATAAAATCGTGTCTAATAAAATTATACTTTTTTCTATATTCCATCGTTTCCTTAACTATGTTCAGAAAAAAGTTAGTAAGATTCGAATAATCGAAAAGAAAGCTGAGATGATTGTACAACTTTGGAAAACTGGTACGCAAAGCCTCTCTTATTTCTCTTTTTAGACTGGAGTGGAATATTTCTTTACCCATTTTACGAAATTCACTGTTATCGTCGGCGATCGCGTTCATTTCGATGCCGAATGCACAATTACCTATCACGTCGGTATTAAATTTACCCATTAATTCATAAATCTCTACGGTATTATTATCAGGCATGTTGTTTATATATTGTTCCAAATGATGAGAACATTCCACTATCAAAGGGAACATTTCTTTTAGTTTGCCGGAAGTAAACGCAGGTGAGAGTTTATTTCTTAACGGTCTCCATTTTGCTACTTCGAGATGGAAAAGATGTTGCGACAAAGGTTCTACCTGAAAGAGCGAGAAAAAAATGTAATAATGGTTAATAAAAATTACAAAAATATGAGAAATATTATTTATGTTGCTTTATAATTATAAAATAAGAAAATTTCATGCCTTCTTAGTCACGGACGTGTGTCGTTCAGAGAAACTGGTGAAGTCTTTGATCAAGACGTCTTTTATCAATATCGGATCTTTCAGAATAAGGATCGGTGTATTTCTAACGAAGATACCGATGTACGGCTCATCCTTGTAACAGGGCAAAAGACAAAGTTCTTCCAAATATTGTGCCAAAATTTTGTTTTGAAATATTACATCTTTAGTATTACCGAATAAAGGAATGGGTCGTGGACCTTTCACCCCACGAACCTTCCAAAAGTCGAAGTTCGAGGTCAGATAGTAATAGAGAAGAAGAAGAATCACAGCGAGACCACTGAGTATTTCAAAAATTCCCGCCATATTGACAGTCGATGTGTGATAATCGTTTCGATATTTTTGTATGATATTCTTATCTCTGAAAAGGGATATCAAATTTTTTATTAATTCTATATGCATTTGTTATCAACATGATATTTGCTTTTATTTGATAGATATTAGATAATTATCTGGTAAAGTGTAATTAAATAGTTAACGATTTTTGCTAATTAATTCTGTATATGATCGGAATGAAAAAGCGATGTAGAAAGGAAGTTAATTTAAATTACTATTTTTAAGTTATTTGTAACTCAAATTTCGGATAAAATTCTAAATAATAGAAAATTATTTTTTGCTACTGTTATTTACCGATGTGATAGCTAAAAAATAACATAATACATAGTATCTTATACATACAAAGGGAATACATAAATGAAAAATATATCTAATAACAAATAATTAAATAAAAAAATTTTTAACTTACTATTAATTGTGGTAGGGTTCAAACGGCTATGGCTAGTTTCGTTATTATTGAACTATTAATTTATTGTTAGTTTCTCTTCAAAAATACTTTCGTACGAGAACTTGAGTTTTTTTCGTATCAGTCTATTAAGTTTAAGCTTTGAACTTTCTGACATGCAGAACGAGTCTGACTCTGAGTTGAAAATTTTTCTTCTAGTAGAATGTCTTCGAAAATTTGGGTAATATTGATTAAACATGACGTCTGTAGTGTTACGATTTATATTACGTTTATAGACGCAATTCGTGAGTATATGTGTGCTAACACATGTTCGAACTTTCTTGTATTAATTTTAAGAAAGTTTGTTTACTCATTTGGCTTGATGAATGTAATTAAAGAACGTTCTTCTTATCTCACAATAAAATTTTAATTTATACGTAACAATCAGTACTACATATGTATTGCTAACTGTAGTTATATATAAAGTTTTTTAAGAAATGATATAGTTTTGTTTAAAAAAGTATTTATTTAATTGAATTAAATTACATTAGACATAACACATTAATGTCATTTACATGCTAATAAATCCGTCGAGAATGTCGTTGACTATTATTTCCTTAATTTTTTTAAAGAAAGATTACTTGACTAAAATATACTTGATATGTTTAAACAAGTGTTAATTTGTAGATTCGAGGTTTTATGAATGTGAGCAAATTACAAAATTTAAATTCGGAGTTTGGAGTATTTGTAAGATGTGCGGTTGAGCGTTAAAGAATAATGAAATGTCTATTGAATAACATAAGTATATGCGGGTTACTTATCAAATCGTTCTTTGAAGATTACTTTGATAACGGCAAACTCAAGAAAGAAATACAGTGTTTCTGTGTTAATGATTTCGATTACGTTTGATTGTAAAACTTTTAAAATAAATATAAATTTTTTTATGGTCTTTTTTTTTTTTACGAATAAAAATATTAAAATTAATTTATCACGCATACACATATATTATTAATTTGATTTTCTATGTATCCACAAAGTGTTATGATTTTTTTGATTCAATCGAAATTATTTGATGACTGCGTTCGCAGTCTTTCTTTATTAATATATTAACATCATATTGTTAATTATATATCATATTATTTTGTATAATTTAATACTATAATTCGATTTAATATTCTAGTATTCTTTTTATTATAATACATGATCTAACCGGCGTAAGAGAACAATTTTTTGAAATATATTTAATGGTGTGAGTGCTAAATATGTACGGCATCAGATTGTATGAGTAATTGTATTTGATTGATGACAAACATTCTGTGACCTTTGACGAAGTCGACACAGGTAAAAGTGTTTTTAATAAATTAATAAATTACATTTATATTAGAGAATTTTGAGATAAGTCGAGGCAATTGGTTTTTATTCTTGATATTGATAGACAAATTAAAGAAATATCTTTGGGATATAATATCTATTAAAGAATAAATCATTATAAACGCAAGTTTTTATTTTAAGAAGTGAAAAATTAATTATTGTAATTAAAGTTTATTTTAGAATTATCATAATCTTACTTGTTTGGATCATTGATCTGATTCTTGCGTATAAATGTTGTTTTGTCGATTTATTTTTTGATAATATACTGAATGTTTACTCATTGGAAAGTAATCTGTTAACATCTCGCTCGTTGCGCATATAAAATCATTAAAAATATATACTAAAAATAGATAATTTAAATATCTGAATTGAATTTGGGATGGAACGATATTCATAGTGCTATCAAGCTTAATTATTAAGAAAAATTATTTAAAAAGTAAAAGATTAAACATCAATCAAGTTTTTCTTAACTAAACTAAACTTCAAAAAAGAAATTCTAGAAATTTCATTATCGTATTATTTTTAATTATAACATGTGTCGTAAACATGAAAGATATTTTCAAATAAAAAAAGAACTGACACTCGATACTCACAATACTACAATTGCATGCAAAATCGATATCGGATCGTAATATGTCAGTTTCTAAATTTTCTGTAACGTTCAACGTATCGGATAACCTAATTATTTTCATTTGCATAGCGTAATATTTTCATAATTTTTTTATCTATTCTCGTTTTATCACTCTATCGGTAAATAAAGAAGTAAAAGAAAAAAAAATATGGTTCGAATAAACGAGGATGACTTCAGTTTGGCTTGCATTAAAGAAGAAGTCGTTAACGTGAAACGTAATTGTGATTGCTGTGGTCGCCTCACTTTTCCCAGTTGCGATACGGTGTGCATCGATAAAACGAAGAAAAATGATACGAAATGTTGCAATAGAAAATATTCCGAAGAATCGACCTGTCAATCGTCCTTGACGTCTTACGATAGGCTCAAAGGGAAACAATGCGTTCGATCGATTGCAAAAAATTGTAAAAAACCTACGATTGAATGTACAAGAATAAAAAAATGTATAAGAGATCATGTGGTTAAAGCTGACTACCTAAGAGGAAAACGATCTATCCAATCAATTGCAAAAAATTGTAAAAAACCTATGATTGAATCCGCAAGAATCAACAAATGTTTAAGAGATAATATGGCTGAAGCTGACTGTTCAAAAGGAAAACAATTTGTTCGATCAGAGAATTGTAAAAAACCTATGATTGAATGTATAAGAAACAAAAAATGTATAAGAGATCATGTGGCTGAAGCTGATGTTTGTCAAGATGGCGAAAGAATTAAAGCGTGTAAAAACGCTCCACATAATAAATGTAACGCTTCTTTATCTTCGTTGAATTCTACGAATGGGGATCGTAATAACGTCTGTAAAAATTTTTCTTTGGAAAAAATAAAAATGGATTACGAAGACACTTGTCCAAAAAAAAATTCGTGTATAAAGTTTGGTTGCCTCGAATTGGATGATCCTGATGTCTGCGAACGTATACCATCTATAATAAAACATATCGAGCAATGTAAACAGAATTTTTTAGAAATAATCAAAGCCTCTTTGATAAATATTGGAAAAAGTAACGACCCGGAGAAAATAATAGCTTCGACTTTACGAGCTGCCCGTGCTAATGAACTCGAAAATTCGTTGAAGGAACAAAAATGGAGAAATTCAAATGTGTGCGAATCTTCATCAAGTCGTAATGAATTTGAATCCACAAAGAATTTATGTAGAAACGATTTTCTCTCTGCGGCTTGGACAGAGTTCAAGAAATATTATAGATCGCACAAACCGAAAGTTTGTGGGCCATGTGGTGTCAACAACGCTGTACCTTGCATAAAAACGAACGATAGGTATAAACCAGAAGTTTGTGGGCCATGTGGCGTCGATAATGCTGTACCTTGCGTAAAAACGAACGATAGGTATAAACCAGAAGTTTGTGGACCATGTGGCATCGATAATGCTGTACCTTGCATAAAAACGAGTGATAGATATAAACCAGAAGTTTGTGGGTCATGTAGCATCAACAATGTTGTACCTTGCATAAAAACGAACGATAGGTATAAACCAGAAGTATGTGGGCCATGTGGCGTCAACAACGCTGTACCTTGTATAAAAACGAACGATAGGTATAAACCAGAAGTATGTGGGCCATGTGGCGTCAACAATGCTGTACCTTGCATAGAAGAGAATATGTTCAAACCGGAAGTTTGTGGGCCCTGTGGCATCGACAATGCTGTACCTTGCATAGAACTAAAGGTAAACTTTAAACTAATGATTTAATAATTATTTTTTTTTTATATTGTTATTGCAGAACTACATTAATTCAAAATTATAATGGACCAACTGTTTTCTCTTTCCAAGTATTCGCCAAATTAATAGTTGTAGCAAAAATCAATAGATATGTAATAGATTCATCAAATAATATCATAATAATATAATATCGTAATAATTTTGAATATATATCATTAATAAAATTCAATTTATTTAAAATAACTATTTGATCAGTCGCAAGGTTACAAAAACGAGGAGATCAGTGAATTCGTGAAGCTCATAGATCTGAAATTGAGGGAAGAACTTACGAAGAATCTTCGAAAGAAATTATGCTGTGATGATACGGTCGAACTGAAGAATTCTTATTATTGTGTGGCGACACTTTGTCCGTGTATGACAAAGAATTATAGTTTGAAAGGTCCTCTCGTACTTGGACCATTTAATTTTGGTGCGCAGGACGAACAGATCGACGTGTGTCAAAACAAATCGAAGAAATCTGAAAGCATCTGTAGTTCTTTGGATACTCTTGAATCTTTCCATTATTCTCAATGCATAATTGACAGCAATAATTCTGTGAATATCTCCGCGAGTTCGATTTGCTCACAATTAGTCGAAGTAAGTTTTTTTTTTATTTTTTTTGCGATTGTAACTTAATTTTAAGCATTAACAAAAGATTATATTGATTTAAGTGTAATGGAGCTGAGCCAACGGTATATTGCGATTTTTCGCCAAAGTGTAAACATCGAGAACCCATCGTTCTCGATCATAATTGCAGTTATGTATCCTGTCCGGACAGAAGAGCTGAAGAACACTTGGAAAAATCATATACGAAGAAATCAGAGGAAGTTGCAAAATGGGGCAAGTGTCGCAGCATGTTCAATTCGTCGTCAATGAAAGAAAACAAAAAATTGAAGATATGCAAAGAAATGGGTCTTAGTATGGAACAACTTGAAAAAGAGTCGAGAGAAATTATTTGTAGGCGCGAGAACGGCGACGAAGAGAAATATTTGTTAACTCATGTGTGTGGCTTGGATGAACCATGCGCATCGAAATTGCATATATGTAAACACGAAGAGGACGTATGTAAGAATATTTGCAGTAGATCCTCGCATATTTGTCGAGTCGGTCTTGATGACGTCTGTATTAGCGGTGATAATTTTGATAATTTGGAGAGATTTGAAAATATTGGAAGTTGTGGATTTGCTAAACTCTGTCGAAAGCTTTTTAAATGGTTTGCTATTTTAACTTATTTATTATTCCAATTACAATTTCCTATTACTGCATTATACTTTCAACTTAACTTCTTATTTCTTTCTTAGGGTCCATTGCATATCAAAAAATTGGAATGAAATAAGAAGTCATCCCTATATCGTCGTCCATTTACCTTCTTTGAGTTACTCCGACAAATTGAGGTGTAGAGCAAGAAAGACCTTCGATTTTTTGCAAAACATTCAAGTTACCAACGTCTTACACATCCTATTCTCGCATCAAACTTCAAAATGAAGAACACACGATTTTCTGCAGGTAGGTCGCATAGGATGGTTAGATGATTCAAACGTTCAGATACTTTACGTTTTCCCGACACCGCAAAGCGAGGAATTGTTGACGATCTTGAAAAATTTAATAGTTAGTGTACGTCCGGATATCGATATATCGAAGAGATTGTGGATGCTAGAACCGGAACCGAAATGGTATATTTTTCTGTTTAAATTTAAGCCGAACTGAATTATGTACGTACATATGAACCATTGACTCTCTTTTATACTACAGAATAAGAGAATTGTTATATCACGGTAAAACGCAACACTGTGAATATGAATGTGAATCTCATTGAAGATCGTTTGTTTTTGCAGTCTTTTGAAGAATTGTGTTAGCGGTAGCGCCAATTTATTTTTTTCGTCGGACGTCTATCGAAGAGTCCGATACTTAACAGCTGGCAGACATGCTTTCATTTTACCCGGAGTGATAGATCAAAAAAATATCTTCATTGCTTGCGAATTACAAATACCGATAATGGGTAAATAATTGTAAAATCATTACCATACGAAATTGTTATTTCGGTTCATTTGGTCAATTGCAATGATTGCATCATAGCCGTACAAGATAAGACAGAGAAACGGGTGGTTATAAAAATTGATTTTTTCAGACATCTTTGGATAACGTGATTATTTCGTCATCATTTCAACAGCGTGACTATTGTCGTGTTCACACAATAAAATGATTTTTTGTTAAGATAATATATTTATAATTTCTTAAATAATGTATTTCCCTGTTTCTCTGCTGCATCCTGTGAAACCATAATAATTCATTGAAATACTTCACTTAATATGGTCCTACATCTAATCTCTAATTTTTTATCTGTTGAAAAATAATTTGAACAGGTCTGCCATTGCAGTTTCAAAAACGTTTATTGAAAAAGTCTTACATAATGCAGCTATTGGATATTAATAAAGTCCAGCATCCTCCTTTCATACACATTCATAGCTTCGGCCAGGTGATCAAATAAGATTACTCGTTATGTTATCTCTAATTACTCGTAATCATTCAACATTTTTGACTTATTTTGTATGTTGATCCACAATTTTTGTCTAGTTATATCACCAGATCAAAAACTTCATATTCAATGTCATTTCAAAGTCACTTTCATAATTAGTGATTCATTTAATCGTATAATACATAAATTACCATATAGTTGTGCAGAGGTATGGCTGTAATGGTTATCGAATATCCAATGTACAAGACATGGTTCGTAAAGATAGATAACGGTTTTAATGGATACCAAACTGCGATTATTTGTTTCAAAAAAGGTATACTTGGAAGCGCGATCAAGAATATAGTAGGTTTTATTATCGTGATATTAAAATTTCTATTTGAAAAATTTTTATTATTAAGAATATCATTCAAGGATGGCATTTAAATGAATAATATTTTATTTGTTGAAATTAAGGAACGGACGTGCACTATAAATGAGGATTATTTATGCAAATTGTTGGCTGAAACTTTGCCGCTTCAACTGCAAGTTCAAAAGACGATTTATAAAAATAAAAAAGAATTTTTCCATGATTTAGAGATGTTTGGTAAATTGTATTATATACGCGTGCGCGCTCACGACTATTGTGTGACTTAAACTTTCATTGAATTTGATCAGGTGGTATTATACAAGCTTGTCCAAACAATGACTACGATGTTTTAAGTGTCGGTGTGTTTATCGAACACGATTTGGCTAAACCTATTGTTATTACCGCAGCGGAAGTAATTCATTTTGGTAGAAATATTAGAAACGACATGGCATACTTTTTACCACAAAATAAAATTGTTCCAACCGAGCTCGATCAGCTGGTAGAAACAGTTGGGATAATTTTGCGAAACGAACACGTTGTGGGATACTTTGGCATCGATGTTGTTATTTTTCATGATGAATTCGATGTAGGAATATACACGTAACATTTTTTAACATTTTATATCAACACGTTAATTGTTGTCCTAATTTTATATAAATTAATATGACTGCTTTATTATTTTTATTATTCCTTTTAGTTTTACTATAAAGTAAATGTTTTTTTTTTATGATAAAAAATTAAGTTCGTTTGATTGTTTCATCATGAATGAATCAATACAAGATTCGAATATGGATCCTTGGTAACACGGATGACATTTAACGTGTTAGCAATTAATGATGCTCATCGTATTATTTTTGAAATAGGATAAACATTCTTGGGTGGTGGACATTGATCCATATTATACTGATTTAATAGCATTTAGTGACTGGGTAAAATTCTGTATTGGTCCACGAAAGGATGAAAATAAGAGGTAAATTTTCTATTATACTAAAAATAGATAATTCAAATTTTAATTTTATAAACATTAACTTGCAGTTATTTTCCAAAAAATGTTACAAGCGAATCAAAAGTTGAAAACATAACCGAATTATTGACTGAAACTAATAGATACGCTATTTGCTGTGGTAAACTTTTTGGCACTGGTTTGTCAAAATACTGTGGAAGTACTCTAATAAATCTTTGCAAGCAAAATCAAATATATTATGACAATAAGGTACTATTTAAATATTTAATTATTTACTTATAAGTTTATGACTAATTAAGATTAGTAAGGATCAATGAAGCATTAAAAATATATATTCACTACTTTTAATATATACCTATTAATCTTGCAGGAAAAAATAGGATGTATGATATATCCAACAGACAGTCATAATCGTGCGATCAGTATTGTTTCAATAAATTCAACCAGATTGATGACAATGAAAAAATTTATCGAAGCCTTGAGAGTAATAAATCAATTATCACTGAGAATCAATGTTACTGAAACATTCGCGGATACCATAGATTTTTGTCGTAATTTAAAATCAATGCAACAAAATCAAGATTAAAATATAATCAATGTCATATGTAAAAATATTTTATTCTGAAGTGTATAAAATAATTACGATGTATTTCTCTTTGTAATTAATTTCTATAGTTTGGACTAATAAAGTATCCGTTTAGACAATTGTTAAGTTCGTATATATTTTTACAATATTGTTACTTTTCTCATCTATCAACGATACTCTAGTTAACAATATTTCATTAATTAGTTCTATTAAATTTTTTCTTAAATACGATTTTTATACATACATATACATATATACGTAAGTACATATATATATGCATACATACAATTTTATAATATCGATATATAATATTCCAAAATATAATATAATATTCTAGAAAGCCTACAAATACACGCAATATGTTAGAAATAGTGTTGACGTCACCAGTCTACACGCAAATGAAAGTTTATTTATTTTTAATGTATACAGCGAGATCCTTAATAGAAAAACAGACAAAGAGATAACATTAGGGTATAGGTTCCCCCACCAATCGTCATAATATTCTTAGAAATTCATTTCCAGTCTTTGGCAAGCAACAAAACAAACAACAGTCTTGTGTATTAATATTCTATAACAAGTATATCTATATGTTTATAAATGTATACCGCTCACTATTCAGAGTTCTTGGAAATATTAACAAAAGTACATATAAACAACCGAAGGACCTTCAAGAGATCGATCTTAGCACGACTCTCGTTCGTCCTATTGTATACACATTCCGCAGTTCTCTTTTCGCTACGCAACCTTCCAGACGTGTTCAGACCTGCTCCGACTTCTAATTCATTCTCATTTAATAATTTGTAAGTATAATATTTTTACATATAATATTTTATAAGTTAGATTTAATCATTTGTAGTTTATTAATTCTACTTTATATTAGATTAATCTTCAATATATATATAGCATTTATATGTGAATATACAGACACATTTACATACTATACACACACACACACACATATATATATATATTATATATATAAATCTCTCTCTCTCTTTTTTAATCTCACTCTATATTAATAATATTTCGAATATTTTCAGGTTATTATTTATCATATTCAACCAATCTGTGGACTTCTGGACATTCGATAGCAGTTATCATATACTTCCTGTTGCTCCTCGTATGCAAGTATGTACTATAATATCGTTAAGACATTTAAATTGAATATCTCATACAGAACTTTTATTATACAACATTTATATATGGATCCCCATACGCAGCAACCTCCATGTGGTGGGATTCGGAAATCGGTATTGCGAACGTTTATGTATTTTACATTATACGTACGCACTGCCGGGCCAATGGCTGACGTTCGGTGCATTAGAGAATATTTTTAATAAAATTTTAATCCATTAAAAATTTTTTGAAACATATTTTACATTGATTTTAAAGAACATTAAGAAGCACCGAGAATAATGAAAATTCAGAGTATAATAAAAGTTAAATTAAAGTAGAATAAAATTTCAAGATACGTTTAATCGTTCAATCAATATTATAAATATTATAATTTCAATGTTACTGCTACTTGTCTAGTTTTATTTTAATGCTATATCTATTTTAATTTATAGGTATTTACATAATTAGTATATTTCTGTGAACATATCCCTATCGCGATCATATTTATTTTTAAACCATAGATACAACGCGATTTTGATCGTTTACTTTTATATATTTATTTATTTTAATATAGCTTACCAATTTTGCAGTTACATCTTTTGAATGACTTTTTTTTTCTTTTAATTATTATGGCATATAAAAGATGTAATACAAGTTCATAATTTCAGATCATATACTTTGAATAGATATATGATATTTGATATTTAATATTTAATATTTAATATTTAATATATAATATTTAATAGGATATAAATTATAAAAGTAAACGCCACAGCTTGCTTTAACAATTTTTATTCAACAGGTCTTCAGTTGTTGATCGCGCGCAATGCGATCATAGAGTCAGTGCTTGTTCGAAGTAGTTTGATTGTTTTGCAACCAAACAGGTTGCTTTAAAAATAAAATAAACTAAAATCGCGAATTAGAGTCAGTGTTGTTCGCCGATAAAAATTTCTCGGTCGCGTTAGTAAATCAAAAGACAAGAATTTATGTTATATTCTTGTTAAAATTATATGTTCGCCGCGTTGTTAGAATCATTAACACACTTTCGGCCTATTCGGGAGAAGAGGATTGCGTTGCGATAAATATTGTAATGGTCGAAAGTGTGAATTTAAAAATTCATCCACTTCATCTTTACCGACGATTGTAAAGCTTCGTCTGGATACAATTACATGTAAGTATATTTCTTTCTTTCAATCATAACTTCTCTCGTTCGTCGTTTATATCATATATATATATTTTTTATCATTTTCATTCATTCACAAATATATTGGTTCGATATGTAACATATAATTAATCTTTTTTTTTTGTATTACAGATTCATCGATTCAACGATTCATCGATTCATCTATTCAACGATTCAATGATAATTTCAACCAACTTCACGACATCATTCGACCTCCTACGAGGGGGACGAGTGTTTTGGAGCCATCGCAGAACTTCTTAAGTAGTGAGTGAAAAAATTTAAAGTTCCTCCGGTACCCATCATGCCGAGGATGAAAGGTCCTTATCGGCACGGGTTACTGGTTGTATTCGCAGATGTCCCATGTCCGAAACGAGCAAAAGTGTCCGTGATTAAGATCTTTGATTTTATTCACGAGTGGTTCCCCATATGTGTAGTTAGTTCTTTTCTTGTGAATTTTTTCTTATTATTATTATGTGCATATATATATAGCTCAGGCCAGGGTCTTCTTGTTTCAAAGTCGTTTAATTTACAGTGCTGTTTATTAGCACTTTTTTCTCTTTTCGATTTTGCTCGCGATATTAGTAATGAAATCGGGCATTCATTTACCCGATTTCGTCCAAATAAAGCATATAACGTGGTTTACGTTACATGCATTGCTTCGTACTTAGTCCATTTAATCGCGATTTACTTCGATATTTCAAAATATCGATTTATCCATAAATGAGCAAGAAGACAAACCCCTTTCGCGACGGATAGATTCTGTCAGTTAAGTGGTGGATTATAATCCCGTTCTTTCATAAGAACAGCCATTTGATGAAAGGAGTCGTCCGAGGTTTTTTTTATTAAAATTATATATTTCTTAATAATGAAATTTCATAACTGCATAATGCGTATGCATATATATGAGCTATGTGCATATTTCATCCCTCCATGTCAACGACTGCCTACCGCGGGTCGCTCAAAGGCCCTTAAGCGGTGCATACAGGTGGGGTTGCAAAACTATTTTTGCCACTTATTATTTTTTTACCACTTTTAGTGGTAAAACCCATATGTGGTGGTCACACTCATATGTGGTGACCGCCTACCATCATCCATCCTTGCTTGAGCTCTTGCTAATAAGACGTGCAAAGAGACTCTAGAGTCACAGTCCGCTTAAATTTTTTATATATATATTTTTATATATTTTTTTTTATATATTTTTTTTATATATATTATAAATTAATCATTTTTTAGCTCAGGATTTTCAGCACTAATATACTAATACCCCTTTCTCCCCCCATGCTTTCTGCGTTCTCATCTATGCGTTTAACCCAGGTGTTACTCGTGTGGGTGAGAAACAGTCAGTGTGGATTTAGTTTTAAGTTTCCTTTTCAGCGACTGTCATTGTGCTCGTGATTGCACGGTGTACCTTGCACTTGTATGTGCGTTTTAGGAAGTGCATTGTACATCGTTTCGCGATAACTTTTTAATAGACATCTTATATATCTAATATATAATTATATCAATATCGATTTGCATAATAGTTACCACATTTTTGTGGAAAATTTTCAATACTCGTATATATTACTAGTATCTGTATGTATACTAGTATGTACTAGTATTTTTGCTTTAGTCATATATGCAATAATCATTAGCCTTGGCAGTCGATTTCAGCAACTGGTACGTACTCCTCATATATTAGAAAAAATACGCGGTTGAACTAGGGTGTCGGAGGTGCCCCGGGGCATGCTCTCTAGTGTAGGCTTTTGCACCCTGGTGGAGTGTGAGAGAACCGTGGAGTGTATGTGTTGGTGTGAATGTTTGCACTTTTTAAATATAGGTCATAGGCAGGCAGGTAGCATACTTTTCTGAGTGAATGTTTCAATTAATTTTAAGTAGGTAGGGACCGGGTAAGGATGCGATTCCCACTCAGAAGTGGGAAGTCCTTTCTTCGGGGATTTGTGAAGTTTCAGCAAATTTTACAATCTTTCAGCATGGCTGAATTTTTTTATCTTTTTATTTTTTTTTTTTAATTTTTTTTTCTTACATTTTTTGCTGACACTTTGCATCGCGCGATATATCAGTATCAAACAATTCGAAAAACTTTGCACCCAATGAGAACATCAGATACATCCCATATCTTTTGAACTTAGCAAAGGATTTTGAATTTGTTCGATACTTAGTTTTAAATTAATTCTTGCACTTCGCGATTCTTAAAATATTTACAATCTATATATTTCTTATTTAGAAATAGAATATATCTGCATAAGTAAAATGGAAGTATTACAATTCTTGTGATCTTGACATTTTACCGAAACTATATCTATCTTCTAAGTGCAACGAGTTAATGTTAGTATGTAATAGGTTCATCGAATAGAATGAATATTATATCTGCTGGAGCATTCGATTAAATGTGCCTGTGTTATTGTGTACGGTTGGTGGATTCTTTGAGTCCATTGATTGTCCGCAGGCTAGGATATCTTTACGGGTTAGTTGACATATTTCTATATGAATCTTTTATTTTTATTTTTTTTTAATGAATTAAATAAATATATAAATAAATAAAGATCGTTAGAAAATCGAGACGCACCTAGGCAGAGTAGAAAACGCAGTTGAGAATACGTGTTGGGACTCGTCAGTGCCGTTTGGGGTGATTCATTCGCGAATTTTGCCATACTGCAGTGGTTATACTATTTAGAAGAAATCGATACTTTACGTTGCAAGCGCTTACCGCTCGTTAGGTTAAGAAAAAAAAAAAAAAGAAAAAAGACAAAAACAGAACAAACCTGCGTGCGAAAATGTGTTTTCACTTCCCAACTCCTTAGCTTGCGACTATTGCGTCTCGTTTGATGCGTGCGTTTACACGAGTGGTTTGAGTCTTGTCGCGTAAAGTGAGATCAGGTCGGGATTAGGTCGGTTTAGCTTAGGGACGATTTCATTCTTGTAGTAGCAACCACTGCAGTATGTCGATCTTTGTGGGTGCGTTGCTTCGAACGGTAGGGCGTTTTTTGATGCGTAAACTTAGCTTGCGTCGCACGTAAGGAATGCTCCAATGCAGTGGTTAGGGCACGAAGCAAGAAGCGGCTATGTGCTGAAGAGGCCCCCACATAATGTGGCTCAAGAGGGCAACTATCGACTACAAGTCATTTTTCAAAGGTGATCGGTATGTCGAACCCTTCGTTAATGGCTTGTGGTCTTATCAAAACCCTTTTACCCTTTACCACGTTGACACTTATGCTCGTAGTAGTTTGTTCCTGGATGGAGATGATGGACCATTCCATCTCCTTACTACGGCGTTCCGCACTCGCGTTCGTGAAAATTTGGATTTTTTTTTTTTTTTAGAATCAAGTTTTTACAATTAGTTTATTAATAGAATTTTTGTATTGAATTTTTTACAATTAGTTATTAATAGAATCTTTTTCTTAAAGTAAAGTCGAGTCATTCAGTTTTTTCAAAGTAGAGTCAATTTTTCATTTCAGAGTAGAATCAAGCCCTTTGCATTTTCTATTTTTATTTTTATTTTTTTTTTTCTAATTAGAGTCAAGCCCTCCCTCTTTTCATTTTAAATTAAAGTCGAGTCCTTGCATTTTTTCTTCTTAAATTAAAGTCGAGTCCTTGCATTTTAAAGTTTTAAAGTAGAGTCTTTTTTTTAAAGTAAATTTTTAGTTATAAAAATAGAGTCACGCTCGTTAAATATTGTGTGGACATCCGTGGCCTGCAGCAGCATTGCACTCAGGAGTGCGTCTGGATACCCAAGCATGTTGATTTTTAATTCAGAATAATCATATTTTAATCATATTTTTTCATGTTCATAATTTCATAATGTGTATGTATATATACGAGATATATGCATATTTCAATGTCAACACAGCTCTACCACGAGTTGCGAAATGACTCTTATGTGGTAATCATTATCGTTATCATCTCTATCCTCACCCTCATGATCTTTTTGCAATATAATTCTGATTATTCTGATTAATCTGATTAATCTAATTATTCTGATTATTCTGTTTATTTTGGTTATTCTGATTAAAAATCTACAAGACTTGATGACGAATTGAAATACCTGCATTCAGGAATGCAGATGAGTATATAAAACGGCAGCCAGCACTCAGGAGTGCATATTAAAATATGTCAAGGATATACATTTTTATTCCAAAATTATTAACGAATGAATATGAGATGAAAGACTTAATAAATATATATGAGAGAGAGAAAGAGGGAGAAAATAAGAGTGTTTGTATTATATATATGAAAGTTTCATAAGAAATATTAAGAAAATATAACGAATGATATAAAGATTATTAATAAATGTTTATACATATTTGAAAGAAATATAAATATTTTTTGGAATAAAAAGGTATAAGTCTTGGTATATAAATGAAACGAATAAAATGGTTTGCCTGCACTCAGGAGTGCATATGAAAGGTTCATAGTAAGTACATGATTGCATTCAGGAATGCAAATAAACAAATTATAGTAAGGATATACATTTCACATTCGGAATAATCAAAGATGAATGAATGCACTAATAAGGATACTTAATGAAGAAATATATAAATACGTCGAACTTAGGTGATATTTTTTTCAATATACGATATTAAACTTGTCTAACAATAAATAAATGAAGTTTCATTTTATTCCATATATAATAATTGAATGATATTTAAATGGTGCAAATGAATTAAAGGAAAATTTGGTATATTCCGATAAGATATGTATAAATCTTGCTAGATGAATGAAGCGACATAAATGGCAGCCAGCACTCAGGAGTGCATAATAAAATATATCAAGGGTATACATATTTATTCCAAAATTATCAACAAATAAATATGAAATGAAAGACTTAATAAAGAGAGAGAGAGAGAGAGAGAGAGAGAGAGAGAGAGAGAGAGAGAGAGAGAGAGAAAGAGAAAGAGAGAAAAAGAGAGAATATTTTTATTATATATATATGAAAGTTTTATAAGAAATATTAAGAAAATATAACGAATGATATAAAGATTATTAATAAATGTTTATACATATTTGAAAGAAATATAAATATTTTTTGGAATAAAAAGGTATAAGTCTTGGTATATAAATGAAGCGATTGAAATGGCTTGCCTGCACTCAGGAGTGCATATGATAGGTCATAATAAGTACATGCCTGCATTCAGGAATGCAGATGAATATATTATAGTAAGGATATACATTTCTCGTTGAGAATGATCAAAATGAAAATGCACATATGAAAGTATATAATAAATAAATATTTAAATATTCTATTGTTACATAATTTTTTTTCAAAGAAATAATATTTATTTAATAATAAATGAAGATTATTTCATACTCTTTCTAATATAATAAAACGTATTTGTATTTAAATAGAGTGCAAGTGAATGAAAAGAAAATTTGAATTATTCTATATTAGAAATGTATAAATCTTACTAAGCGAGCGATATGATAGAAAAATAACAGCCTTGCACTCAGGAGTGCATAAAATATGTCAAGGGTATACATTTTTATTTCGAAAGTATCAACAAGTGAATATAAAATGACAGAATTAATAAGTATATATATAAGAGAGAGGGAGAGAGAGAGAGAGAAAAAGAGGGAGTATTTTTATTATATATATGAAAGTTTCATAAGAAATATTAAGAAGATATAATGAATATGATACAACGAATTGATATGATTAAGAATATATAATAATACAAAGATTATTAACAAATGTTTATTCATATTTGAGAGAAATATAATTATTTTACGGAATAAAATTGTATAAGTCTTGATATATAAATAAAGCGAATGAAAAGGCTGGCTCACACTCAGGAGTGTGGATAAAAATAGTTCAGAATAGGGACAGGTTTGCATTCAGGAATGCACCTGGATACTCAAGCATGTAGATTTTTATTTCAGAATGATTTAAAAATTTGTTTATAATTATTAGTAAATCAATAATTCTTTCTTTATCTTTTTTATATCTGTTCGCTTTATATGATGATATATCTCTATATATATATATTTTTTATTTAATGCCAATAAAATTTTTTTACAAGTTGTAAAACGGCTTAATTATTGTAAGAGTCATTTTACATAACTTGTTTGATATATCATCATCATCTTTTATATATTTTAATTATTCTGATTAAAGATCTATAAGACTTGATGTAGTTAGGCAAATCAAGATCTGTTAAAGCAAGCAGTGACGATAAAATAAATTTATAAAATAAATTCGTAAGAATTAGTATTTGCAAGAATATATTAAATCTATTTTGTCTGTAATATATGTGATATTTTTATGTTTAATTTTATTTTTCTCTTTCAGATTTCGTATTCCATTATTATTTCATATACATATGCAAAGTACATGGTTCTAAAATTGTGAAATTGTATTATTGGATTTTTTTATATTTTAATAGATAAAGAGGTGTTTTATATATTAACGATGTAATATATACATCAGACACTTGATGTAACTGCATATTTCGCGTTAGTGCAAAACGTAATATGATAAGATATGAGTGATCTATCGATTAAATATAAATCTGATCTCGCTATGGATATGTTTATGGCAATATACAAAATTGTGTATGCATTTTGTAATACGACACAAGAAGCAGTATACTTTTTCTCTTTTTATTTTTTTTTATTTATTTATTTTTTTTTAACGCGACTAATTAATTATTTATTGTGAAATATTCACAATTTTTTTTTTCATTACGTGTCTTGAATAATTTGCAGTGTTTTTGAATAAAAATTAAATTCATAATTAATTTGTAAGTGTATTAAATACTTGACAATTTGATATGCAATTTTTTTCTTCGATTTATATATTTGTCCATAAAGGTCACGCATAATTTCATAATTTTTTCCAAATTTAAAACACATTTTCTAATGCACTGAGAATTATAAATTTTTAGTATTAGTTTTTTCACTATTTTAATGTTTGCTTTTTATATTGTGTATACAATCTCATTTTTCCACACATGCCCTTTTATATAGCTTTTTGTTACAGAGAATGTTACTTTAAAGTTTCAAGGCTACATACTGCGAAGTATCCTTTTATCAATGGGTATTAGGAGGAGTGTAAAAAGAAGAAAATAATGTTTCATGGTTTGTAATATTATCATATATGACATAAAAATAGATTAGTAAATATTATAAATATATTATATAAAATTGATTTTTGTTTCAGGTTTTTCGTATCTTTTAGCCAAGTAAAAGTCAAAAGAATATAATATGAATGACATTTAATTATTGATGAATGAACAGTTAGTATTAAAAAAAATGAAAAGCAATGCAGAATGAATTGTTTATAATTTTTTTTCTTGAACGAATTTTTTATTAATCTATGCAGAATTTATTTCTGTTTCAGAAAGTATTATTTTAATCGGCAAGATTCAATTCCAAGATTCTTCATTGGTTGTTGGATTCTTCTCTGTGAGTGTGTGCGTTTGTAATATAATATTTATATTAATATACGTTTTATTTCCACAAAGTAACAATATTTTAAATTTCTTATGTTCACAGATTGCTGGTTCATTACATAAAATGTGCATATGTGTTTCGTTCGTTTTATTTCAGTGTCAAATATTTTTAATATTTTATGTTCACAGGTGACTGATGATGTATCATATAAAATACACATACTCCTTTGATTACTTTCATTTAATTATAAAATGCTTTTGATGTTTTATGTTTACAGGTGACTGTTGATTTGTTATACAATATAAGATTCGCATATTATTTTGATTGCTTCTTATTTAATTATAAAATATTTTTGATGTGTATGTTCACAGGTGACTGCCAATGTATTATATAAGATACACATATTATTTTGATTGCTTCTTATTTAACTATAAAGTGTTTCAGATCTTTTATGTTCACAGGTAACTAACTATGGTGTTTACATCTTATGAAGAAATTGAAAGTACTGTTTACATCATATGAAGAAATTGAAAGACATTCCTTAAGTCTTGAAATTATTTCTTTTGCGTTTGAAATAATAAGGGTGTTTTTTAATAATATTGTTTATTTTTATTATGAAATTCTTTCATAGTAAAAATAATATAATACATAATCTTTATTTAATATAAATAGATTATGTATATTGTAATCCACTGTCTTCTATTTTCAGTTTCATCATGGTATACATGCGCGGTAGGAATAGAGTCTCATAAAAAATGATTAAAGAGCTCTCTTCCATCGGGTAGGTAGGTCGATATGAACGGATTTATAAATTTTTATCTATTCTCGATTGATTAGAAAAGAATTTGTGATCCGTTTCGCGATTGATTTGATTTCTTTTTCCAAATTATAGTAGTTATTAGTAAATTTATAATAAGGATTTTATATAATTGATTCTAAAGTAATTGATATTAATAGTAGAGTCATAGCCCGTGGGTCTCCGTATGCAGCAACCTCCAAGTGGTGAGACCTGGGTCGATATTACTTGCGATATATGATAAGTCTAATAACGCAAGTACTGTCGTGCCAATGGCTGCATTTAAAATCAATCAAAATTTAGTATGTTCTATGATGATTATTTTATTATTTGGCCAATTCGTTATTATGTCTGTTTTGAAATTATATACATATATTCAATAGAATATTTTTTTATTATACATATTTTTTTTTGCAATAATTATATATATGTAAGTATAATATAGTATGTGTGTCTTATATTTTTTGCAGAATAAAAGATTACATCAAAGGTATCAAGAAATTAAAAACTCTTAATCTTGTAATCAAGTTTCAAGTTTGAATCAAGTCTCATCTTCAATCTTCATGGTTGAAAAACAATAATGTCAAGATAAACGAAGGATGAAGAATTGCAACAGGATTTAAATGCATTTATTTCTTCCTCTAAGTAATATTTTTATTACCAGTTTATTATTATAATAAATTGTTTTAAGCAGATTCAAAAAAAAAAAAAGAATACGTCAAGCCAGTATGAGAAGAATGTCAACATTGATTTAGAAACCGTATGTTTTGTCTTTCTCGTACGGAATATGTATTAATATCTAATAATTAACGAGAAAATATGTTGTCTGATTTGTCATTATTAGCTCAGCTCTTTAATTTACTGGCGCCAGCAATATGAGGTTCTTAACTATTGTACGAGTGTATACACCGATACGATGAATCGAGAGAGGGGATATGGTTCTCTTAATATTTTTATTTCATTCTTTTTAGTTCATTATTTTTCCGAATTTATTGTTGGAATCACACATGTTTCAAGAGATATCGGGACGAACAGCCTTGAGTTTTATATCTGGTAAAGAGTTCCATGATTTGATCAAGAATTGACTATCTTAAATTACGTCCACAGGAAGTAACCGTGGCTCCTTTCATCAAAATTTGCCTTTTAAGATGATAACTTACAAGACGGGTAATACTAACCGAGGCTTCGGGAAAGTAGCAAGATTCTTTCTTTGTTTGATAGTGATTTTTTCAATAAGAGACAGAAAATAAATTAATTTAATACTTCCGAGACAAGATATTTGAATAATTAAGTATACCATTTTCTGATCGTAGATTGAGGCTTGTAGTTGATGTTTCCTTCATAATGTAGAAATTCGTTCCAGCTTTACTATCTTTTTCTTCATGGCCATCAATACTTCAACTTTTTCATCATATCATCATTTCAACTTCGACAATATTCGCAAATTATATATTAGACTGAGTCATTGAAAGTATCTTTCATTTTATTTGACTTTGACTCCTGTCTATTTGGCTATTTCATCTTTATCAGATTTATCGTTGTGTCAAATTTATTATATATATTGCAGTAATATATGTATACATATGTAATATATACATATATACATACATATATATATATATATATATATATATATATATATATATATATATATATATGATGACACGAAGTCGAGGAAAACAAATTTTTTAATTTTACCTAAATTTACTTAAATTTTACCTCTACTAAAAACATTTTAGTAATATAGACACGATTAAAATGTTTGATCGTTTGATAGAAGTTAAAGAATTTTTTTTCGATAATGAAATGCAAAGAAATTTTTCATTCCATTTATTTTAAATGTGTATTTGAACATTGTTAGAGTATAGACAAAAAGAGATTCGTTATTCCTTACCTGTATATCAAGTAGAATAGTAGTTATGAAGATTTTTCCATTATTATGCAGCAGTAGGAAATATTAAAAGGAGAAAAATTATAGGAAGTGAAAATATGACAAATTGAAAACCGTAGAAGACAAATTAACAAATACGAGATATCATCTGAATAAAGAAAAAATTGGAGGGATGCGTCGTAGAAAATATAAAAAGACGAGAGGAACGCATTCGTTCCTTTTATTAAACGATAATTTTCGGATAAAATGACCTCGAAGGTTGGACTCCCTCTATAAACATCAATCTTCATCTCTGTCATTTAATATTTCCGTAATTACAATGATGGTAATTAAAATTCTTATGTTAATTTTAGAATACTGTTACGGGATTTTATCGAGGAATTCACGTTCTCTCATAGTGCGTGTATCTCTTAATTAAATACTTTTGGCAAATTGTACGGCGCAAGTTTTATTTTTTTTTTTTTTTTCATATATTTTTCCGTATTTCATGTTTCGATTAAAATGATCGTTAAATTTCTAATCTTTTTTTCTCTCTCTCTCTGTATTTTCTATTTTATGTCCAATTTTTAAACCGTGGAAAACGTCGAGATACGAATAGTTAACGGTTCTGTCCTTTTTCCTTTTCTTTTCCTTTTTTTTTTTACCTTACCTTACCTTTACCTTTTTTGTTTTCTTTTTTGTGTTTTTTTTTTTTTTGTACAATTTTGATCATATTCTCGTTTAAGTTTATGCGAAAACAATTAAATCGGCCAGTCGAATGTATAAGTATTGTAGCACATATACATTTGTAAGGATACTTAATTGACAGTCTAATCGATTTTAGTTCTATTTCGCAAATCATGCAAGACCATTGGGGACTATGCGCCGTCGACTTTTCTTACATATTTATCATTTGTCTCGATTTCGTTTTGATTGTTTTTTTTTTCTTTTTGTAAATTATTTTACGCAATCGAAATATTTCACGGTCTCTTCTTTTCTCATTTTTCTTCTTCTTCCTTTTTTCTTTTTTCCTTTTCTTCATAAGTTTTGTTTTATTTTGTTTCTTTTCGTTTTCGTTTTCTCGTTGTACGCGTCCGAATTGAAAGAATTCACGCGAGTTCGATTCCTCGAGCCGACAGTTTCCTCGCTTTTTTCATAAAAGGGTTTTTACAGCGATCCTTAGGATTACGTGGACAACGTTTAATCTACTTTTACATAATTACAGGGCGAATAAAGATAAGGGAATTATTAACGAGATCTCGAAGAATTTTGACGTTCTCTCTCTCTCTCTCTCTCTCTCTCTCTCTGTCTCTTTCTCTCACTATCTCTATCTTTTTATTCATTTTTTCTTTATCGTGTGTATGTGCGCGCGCGTGTATATTTTCTTTTATTTTTTTTCTTTTGCATTTATTTTTCATTAAAACCGAGGTGCAGATCCGACGAAGCACGTTAATTAAAATATGCCAACTTCGCGCAAACTTTCTCCTAGTTCATCCCTTATTTCAATTCGTCCCGTTAATTTCGGCGGTAGTATCGGGAAAAAGTGAGGATCAGACAAGGAAACGGATTCCGTTATGCAAATTTTTCTTTTCTTTTTTCTTTTTTTTTTCATTCGTTCGTCAATGGCGACGATTCTTCTTCATTTTTCTTTCTTTTCGCTCATTCTTTCACTCTCCCTTCCTTTCTCTCTCTCTCTCTCCCTCTCTCTCTCTCTCTCTCTCTCTCTCTCTCTCTCTCTCTCTCTCTCTCTCTCTCTCTCTCTCTCACTGTTGCAATCATCATAGATTTTTATCATCAAGCAAAACCGACCTTTTTTAAAGAAATAAGATTGTTAGATCTTTTCCAATAAAAATCTACATTAAACTTTGAGGAAACGAAACTTTTACGATTTTGCGTGCGTAGTACATGTTTTCTTTATCTTTCTTTCCTTTTTTCTCGTGGGAATGAATAATTTTAACTTTTTAAAATCACGTCTTTTGGCATTTTTATTGAATCTTTTATTAATTGTTAATGATACGTTTATCAATTAATTGTTCTCGCGACTCTGACAATACAAGTTTATTGAAATTTACTATTTTCCTTTTCTCTGTCCGTCTATCTTTTTACGAACTTGTATTTTTGCGTAAAATTTTAAATAAATCGATTCGAACTGGTTTGTCGTTTCGTTTCCTCTCGTTTATCTTTTTTTTCCGTTCCCCTCCGATCTTTATAGCCGCGATATTAATTTACGAATAGTTTTCTTATTTACAACACAAACGACATGTTCGAAGTCTGTGTAACTTTGAACAATTCTTTCGTTAATCGTTCGCCTACTTCCGGTTTACATTGGTCAGGGGTTACATTGAGTGCTTACTTTTATTATTTCGATTAAAAACGATACAATTAGTTCCGTCTTTCTCCTTAAATAATATAATTAATACGATTTACGTCGAAAGAGACACTTTTTAATTTATCGTCATTTTTATTCTCTTTTTTTCATCGTTTATATCTATTATTCTAATATCGCACGAAAGATTGTAGGGAATGCGTTTATATTATCGTACAAATGAAAATTTTAAAGGAAAAAGGAATTAGGGAAGAAAGATGAAATCGTCGGTATGATGAAAACCAAACGATCAGTCCTTTTTATCACACATTACGAAATATTTTTTATCAAGGAAAACGAACGAATTCGATCGGTGAGTTCTAATCGGTCTACGTAAGTTCTTACTTATGTATCGCCTTATGTATTTCACGATGGCAAAGAAAAATCTATTCGATGAATATGTAACGTACGAATTGTTCACGGTAAAACAATCGAATATTATTTTTATATGCATCTATTCAGTTGTATCTTTCTCCTCCTCCTCTTCTTCTTTTTCTTATTTCTTTTTTTGTTTACCTTCTTTGTCATACTCTTCTCCGTTGGATATATCTTTTATCTTTTTTTGTTTTTCATTTTTTTTTCTGTAACTCCCGTAAGAATATCTACTTGCTATAATGCACGTAGTACTTACTTATGAGTTCGTATGACGTACAAAAAAGAAAGAGTCATAAGAACCCAACTTCTGCGATAGGTTGACACTTTAAAATGAATCATATTGTTCTTTCTTTATATAATTGAAAATATTTCGTAGACCGCGATAAATTGTACGAATTTTTAATTTTCTTTTTGTGCATAGATACGTATGTACGTACATACTTACGTATAAAATCCTTTAAATCCTTTCGCGGAGTATATGTACAGGAAATTTTTATTAGACGGTCTCAATATGCTTTTTAAAAGTTCCTTATTAACGCGTGAATCCAAGCTCAATGGCACAGAAAACACGGTCATTAATGTTATAAGATTAATCCTACGCGTACGGACGTCATATATACCTATATGTATGTACATACATATGTACGTATCTATATTTTGAATGACGTCAGTTCGTCAGCCAATTAACCGTGCAACCGTGGACGCTAAGATTAGTCGGAACGTTGTTATAATTAACAGTTCGTAAAGATTATATTCTTAACTATAGGTACAATCAAAATTAATTCGAGGAAATGGACCGAGAAGGATCAATTTTTTTCTTTTTTCCTTTCTTTCTTTCTTATTTTTTTTCTTTTTTTTTTCTTTTTTTTCTTTTTTTCTACTTCTTTCTTTTTTTTTTTTTTAACTCGAAATTCGTACGATCGTTGAACAATTTTCCATCCTTCTTCCAATAATAATTTACTTCCTTTGCTTATGTCCATACTTACACGTTATATGAAGGATTGGGATGTAAGAGAGATTATTAGGCGATATTTTTTCTTTTATATGTACTATGAAAAAAAAAGCGAGTTTCTTTCATAGAGTTCTCCGTCGACGTTAAAATTGAAATCGTTTCTCTCAAGATCGAGGGAAAATTTCTCTTTTTCGAAGTTCTAACGAGTGTTTTCTATTAATTTATGTATATTGCGATAATATTATGTATACAGGAATACGGCGAACTTTCTTTCCTTTTCTTTTTTCTTTTCTCTCCCTTTCTCTCTCACTCTTTCTCTCTAACTTCTTCTCTTTCTCTCTTTTTTTCTTTCTCCATCTTTTCCCATTTCTCTTATTTGTTTTTTATTCCTTTCTTTTCTTATCTTTACTATTCTATTATGCCCTTTCCCACTTCTTAGTTGTGTTTTACATCGACGATTTTTTATTTTTTATTTATTTATTTTTTCTTTTTTTTGGTTTTTAACTTCAGATAGTATCGTACCGTTTACAATAACTGTTTTAATATAATATTTTTATTTATATACCGTACGTGCTCGTATTGTACTATATACATTGTATATGGCTTTTTTCTTTTTCTTTTTTTTTTCCTTTTTTCTTCTTTTTTTTTTTTGTTGAAGGATTTAACGTACGAATACTCGAATGCGATTAAAATGTCTGTTTTCGTTTAATACTGATTTCTCCGTCCTATCGATGAAAGTGATTTTTTTTTCTTTTTTCTTTTTTTTTTTCTTTTTCATTCGTTTACAATTAAATCGAGATATTGATAAAAGGATGCGTACGAATATAATTCGTGTCGAGTATGAGTCGCAACGCGTTAACCATTCTCATTCTCCTTGCGATTTATGTACAGACGCGTTACGAGTCACTTAAATCTTTTTTTTTTCCTTTTTTTTTTATATTTTACGTGTGCGCATGTGTGTACGTGTGTTTCTTCTTCTCTTTTTCTTTTCTTTTTCTTTTTTAATTTTCTATCTTGTTTCTTGTTGTTGTCCGAAATTCACGCGAAAGATCAACAAAAAGCGATATTATGTCGTTCAATCGATTGATCTAGTACTAACAATAAGTTACTTAAATGATGACAACTTCGCAAAACGAACCATGTATTTATTATTATAATTTCTCATTCGCGGAATTCTATATACATTTTTTTTAATCCATCGGAAGGATTGATAAGATCAAGCACGAATTAATGCGTATAATGAATTCATAGATTTAATTTAAATAATTTTTAATGGCCGATCCAAAGTGCTTTTGTTATCGTCGATGTCGTCGAATAATCGAGAATAAACGACTAATAAATTTTGAAAAAGTAAATTTTACGTTCGTGATGGAAATTAAAATTCTCGATATCGGAGTGATGACGATATTTTTGTTTTATACGTCCAGATGCAAAATTTGTAATGTTTTTTCCTTTTTTTTTTTCTTATGCATGAAGTTTCAAGCAAACGATCGATCATATAACGAATGATCTATTATAACATTAGCCAATTCGCCATAGTTTTTTATTTTTGATTTCGAAAATCCCCCATGACTCTAAACGAATGAACGAACTCTTGTTCAAGTTTTCTTTTTATTTATTTATTTATTTCTTTTACTTTCCTCGGACAGATCATTCCACAATCCCTGGAATAAAATAATGTTGAGCTTCGACCTTGCGGCTTTTTTCCTATCCTTTTTTTTTCCATATCTTTCTTTCTTTCATTTTTTTTTTTTTTATATATATTTCTTTACACCAACGCGACGATGAATAATCTCGTCGATGAATTTTGTTTGTTTGTTTTTTTCTTTTAACAATAAACACTGTTTTCTCTTTATTTCTAAATATATACAATACGTAATACGTCGGATTTTTTACGACATAATTCCATCAATTGGATCGGCAACGAAATCGCATTATTTTGAATTCATCGTTCTTAAACTTTTTACTTGTTTGTGTTTGTATGTGTCGTGTGTATCTCTCTCTTTTTCCTTCTCTCTCTCTCTCTCTCTCTCTCTCTCTCTCTCTTTCTCTCTCTCTTTTTCTTTCTCTCTGTCTCCTCTCCCCTTTTCTCTCTCTATCTCTTTCATACAGACTGATTAAAAAAAAAGGAGAAGAGACCAATAGCAATCGAACATTTTGTTTAATCGGCTTAAAAAAAAAAAAAATCATAGAAAAGGATAAAAAAAGATAATTTTAACGATTTCAATTTTATTTATCTGCAATCCTCTTGAAATCTTAAGCTCGAGCATTCGATAATTGTACTTTTTTTGATTTAATTTGCTTGACATCAGATCCGTTCGTTCGATATTAAAACCAATTAAAAAATTTATCGTATATACGGACGTATATATGTATATACATATATATTCGTGTACATACGTGCTTGCGCCACCAATTAATGCGCGTTCGTTTTTCTGTAATTAAACGACTATGAAGAACGAAACGAATATTTCTCTTCGTAGGAAATAAAACTCATTCTCTCTCTCTCTCTTTCTTTTTCCTTCTTTTTCTCATTCCCTTCGTCCCTTTTTTCTCCATCTAGTCTTATCCAATTACAGTTGACTGATTGCCATGTAGATTGCATAGATTCTTCTTAGATATAATGTTTAATTCTACGCGATTATTCGAATTTCATCGAAGTTCATCATCTTCTTTTATACTAATTATTCTTTTCCTCTTTTCTACTATCTATCTATTTCTTCCTTTCTCTGCCTCTATCTATCTATCTATCTATCTATTTCTCTTTCTCTTGGTCTTTCTCTCTCTCTTTCTCTCTCTGTTTTTTTTGTATTAGATTTGTACCACATTATTTTAACGAGAATTCTGCTTTTTCTTCTCCTGTCTCCGACTTAATATACGAAATAAGAAATAAATATTTTTCCTTTTCTTTATCCTTTTATTCTTTTCAATCATTTTTTATCATTTTTTATCATTTGTTTAATCCTTCTTATCTTAGTTAGATTTATATCATCGATCGTAAATACGTATGTCGATACGTAAATATCTACTCACACGAACACACATACATACATACATATATATGTATGTATATAATAAGTATATATGTACGTTCCTCTCTTTCACTCATTCTAGTAATTTACGATCGATCAAGATTTTTCTTTATACGAGAAAATACTTGTACACTTATCTTCCTTCTCTGACGGAAAACATCATGTCCTTATGGACGATTAAATTATTGATTCGTATTATCTACCGTGCGAGATTTCCAGCCTCGAGCGTTACGATCAAGCCTTTTAAGAACCTTAACTCCTGTCGATCTTTGATATATCGTGAGAGAGAAAGAGAGAGACAGAGAAGAGAGAGGGAAGAGATAGAAAAAGCAAGGGTGAAAGGGTAAAAGAAAAGGATGGTGGAAAAGGAGGAGGAGGAGGAGGAGGAGGAGAAAGAGAAGGAGGACAAACGACGACCATCCATCTCTTTGTTTTCTTCGAAGAAAATTTTCATTCTTTTCATCGCTATCTATCGTTTCATTGCCGCACCGAATCGACGTCTTCATCCCCGATTCTTACGTTTCGTCGATTCCAACAAAAAAAGAAAAAAAAAAAAAGAAGAAAGCGTCTCTTCGAAACGACAGTAAAATGAGACACGAAAAAAACAAGAGGGATGGAGGGTGGAAGAAAGAGAGACAGAAATAGAGAGAGAGAGAGAGAGGGAGAGAAAGAGAGAGAGTGTGTGTCCTTTATCTAAGATGGTCTCGTTTCCTCATTTCTTTTTCTTTTTTTTTCTCTTTTTTTTTTTCTTTCTTTTGCCTTCCCTCGTATTTTCTCTTATCCCTTTAGTCTTATCTTTTTTCCTTTTTTTTTCCTTGGTTTTTTTTTCTTTTCCTTTCTTTTTTTACCTCATTTAATTTTATATTATTTTGTAATTCAACCATTGTTTCCTTTGCTCTTTTTTTTTCTTTTTTCTCTTCTTCTTTTTTTTTGTTTTCTCTTATCTTTTCCTCCCCTTCAATGACGATCACGAGACTGGAAATCTTACGATTGTATGCTTATATATTTATATGTATATATTTATATATACGCATATATAAAGGATTCACTGACTGCAATAACGAGTTACTTGTCTCAATACGTTAGATTTATAGTATTTATAAACTTATATGCATTGTAAATTGTTAACAGGCCGTGGCTATACAGGGCCCACTGCGTTGATTTCTCTTCAGTCTCTGTGGCACGCGGTCTTCCGAGTGTGTATGTGTGTGTAAATCTTTTTGCGCTTGTAAATAGATGTGTACGTGTGTGTTATGTAACTCTCTATGTTAATATGTATTCGTGTGTCCCCTCCCGTCTATTCATGCGCTTGTATGTGTGTGTTTTATGAGTCGAGAGTATAATGGCACCAGCATACGTGTATGTGTGTCTGTGTATATGTGCGCATGTGCGCGTGCGTGTGTATCAGTGTGTGTTTCCGCAATCTCTCACGTTCTCTTTCGATGGAAAGACAACGCGAGAGTTTTCCCATCACTTTCACGTCCGAACAACTTGTCCCACATCGTTTTTCCTTATGACGAAGTACTCCCTACCGCCGTCGTCGCCGAGAATCTTCATTTTCATCCTCTACTTTTGTCCGCCGTTTTCCATCTTCGAAAGAGTTATCTTTCCCTTCGACTTTCCCTCGCTTGATGGTCGCATGACCGACTCAAAATCGGCCAAAGAACGTTCTTCCCTTTTTCGAGCAAGATAGAGTAGTTTCATGTCTTCAAACTTCGTTGACTTGTTGTATTCCATCCATTAAGCTAATCCTCGTTCATTCGATATCTATTTATCTATCTATCTATCTATCTATCTATCTATCATCTTTCATTCCTTCTTTGTTTCTTTCTCTTTCCCTTTTTTTTTCTCTTCGCAATCGGAACGCATCTCTACTAGTTCGAACCCACGGTATCCTCACCTCGAAAGAGGTAAGCGGACCAGTAGGTTAGGTTGAAGAGGATGAACATGAGGGGAAAGGCCGCCCGCGATATGAAGTCGATTCTAGCGCTACCCTTGGCCTTGCAGGACAACCACCTGCACGTTATTAGACCCCAACAGCACCTCATGGTACGCGACGAAGGAAATTGCGGGAAGTGATGAAAACGTTGAGGTGGTGCCGGCCTAACGGGCGCCGACGGTGGCGACGGGGTCGCCGTTCTCGACGACGGTGATAGCGACGGCGACTGCGAAGATCTCGTCGAGCTTCTGCAGGAATGCCTGGAGGTTCTCGGCGAGTAACGATCGTCTTCGAGCGTCTGTACGGGCGAGTACGACGACCCTGTAGGTGTTTGTTGGGGTGGTAGAGGTGGTGGTGGTGCATGTAACGTTTGCTGTTGCTCTCTATGATGGTGATGGTGATGGTGGTGGTGATGATGGTGACGATGATGATGACGACGTTGTTGTTGCTGCTGCTGCTGATGTTGATGCTGCTGCTGCTGTTGCTGTTGCGACGGTTGCTGCTGCTGCTGCTGCTGCTGCTGTTGTTGTTGATGCTGATGCTGATGTTGATGATTGTGTTGGTGATGGTGATAGTGTCGATGTTTAGGACGCGAACGATGTGTTCTTCCGTGGGAATAATGGTGGGGATGGCCGCGAGCCACGTCCCTTGATCCGAGCGCTTCCTCCTCGAGATTTACTCGCCCTCCGCTTCGTCCCGGAACAGATACGTGGACCAGTACGTCAGGTTGAAGAAAGCGAATACGATGGGGAAGAAGATTCGTGAGATGACGTCGATGCGCTTGGACCTCGTCGGGAACTTGGACAGCCACGACCTGCAGCAGTTTTTTTTTCGCGGTTGCATATGTATTTCGCACTGCTGCATCTTATCCATCGACATGGTATCCTCCGGGTGTTGGACCAGAGGCTTCTGAAAGAATTCGGTCGGTATTGAACCGTTAGTCGACTGAGCTCAGGTCCGTCCCTTTTTATTTTTTATTTTTTATTTATTTTTTTTTTTATTTTCTCTCTTCTTTTCCTGGTCATCGAGCAGGCATTTCCCCCTTTCCTTTATTTGACGGCTATCCCTAGATATTTTTCCCGTCTCTCCTCTCAAATCCCGCTCGACTGCCAGGATCAACCGTGCCAGGACACTATATAGTCTTTCTTTTCTTCATTTATTAGGTCCCGGTTGAATCGCTCGAATGGATTGTCGATCGAAATAGATGCGGGCGGTGATAATGATTTAACTCTTCGTAGTGGGTATTAAGAATGAAAAATTTTTAATATCCACCATGAATTAAGAGCAAATCTTTGTCTTTTATTCATCCATATTTGAAGTTTATTTCCGTGTTAACGCATTCGCGATTGTGGAACTATTATAATCGAACCAAGATGAAATGGTACGCGATAGATGCTATAAGCAAAGTTACTTTATTATTCACCAATGAAATTCCAATCTTTTTCTTTCGTCAAAATGAAGGAGTAATTAACGAAAACGTGGTGAACACGTGTAATACTTGGTCGATGCTTCAAACGATAATAATAAAAATGAATCGGATAGAGAATTCAATTCTCATCGTCGACTGTTTCTATTATACATATTTTTAACTGAAATGATATGTTCATAAAACAATTCGCAGCCTGCGACGTTAGATCAGAACGAAAGCTGTAGATTTTGGAACGACGCTAAGTGTACTACCATATCGGCCTTTGAATCGGCGTTAAAATTGAATTAATCTATCCGATTGCTGAAGCAATGATACGATTCTCATTCGATACGATTCTGTATCTTTATCGAAAATGCGTTAACTTAATGATCGTTGATAGATCCTTCGTAATGAAAATTTGCAAGGATGGATACTGACCATGGCGAAATTCGCCGAACCGTCCGCGTCGAGGACCTCCGATGTTGGATCAACCGAGGAGGAGTGTTCCATTTCGCTCGGTGGGAATTTTTTGTTTATGTTGTCACTGTGCATATCGCTGCGCGATGCATAATTCACCAAGGCGAATTCGAGTAGCGCACCGAATACAAAGGTCAGGCATACCCCCGTCCAAACGTCGATGGCCTTTGTGTAGGAGACTGGTGGCAGTGAGGCATTTATTCCCGATGTCTGCGTGGCCATAGTCAGTAGTGTTGTCACGCCTGAATAAACATAAAAGAATTATTCAATTAACATTTCCCATTCGGTTAGAACAAGAGTAACGTCACGTTTCACGATAATCAATAAACGCAACGCGTGATCCAATTCTCGCAGATTATGTATATAAAAGAAGAATCTTATACGATCTGACGTTACGAATTTATGGCGTTGGAATGTTGAGAAATATTAGAAGATATTCGTGAAAAACGATCGAGGTTGTCTAGATGGGTTCTAACAAGTATCGTACGAGGAAATGGATAAGATCGTAGAAACTTGACGTAGGACGTATTATCGATTCATACTACTCTGACCTAACGATACTCGAGCAGGTACGGCACTTTGATCCAGCCAGAAAGAGACCCAGGAGACGATGACAAGCATGCAGCAGGGGATGTAGATTTGGATGAGATAGTAGCTGAATTCTCTCTTGAAGAGCAGGTCTACTTTCAGGCAACTGTACTCTCCTGAAAAGTCGATGAAAAATTTGGATTTTTCTTTTCTTTTCTTTTCTTTTTTATTATACGAGTAACGTTTAGAGGGTTATTATTTTCGTACGATACTAACCGGTATTGGTTCTACTGTTGCAATAGTCGGTGAGAAATTTTTCTAGGGTGAACCTAGGCAGGTGTAAGTTCTTAACAACCTGGACGGGATCACCTTCTTTCCAAAGGAAGACCAAATCGGTAGTCGTCCATCCGTCTAAATTATGTTCACGAAAAAAAAAGGAAAGAAAAAAGAACGTTTCATGAGCATTATCTGAATGAGATTAGGACTGATACGAATGTACTACGACTGTTCGTTTGTAATATTTAAACTTACAGCTGGCCATGCGTAGCGAGCAAACTTGTTTGTCCAGAGGATACAATTTCAAATTCATGGGGCACGAGAGTGTCAATGATATTCTGCGGGAAGTAAGGTGAAACTTTGATGATGGATTTATATCGCGTGAAATAATTACGGGATGCACCGTATAAATATACGGTCGTTATAGTTAGTCATCGATGAACAAGCGAGAAAATATTATATCGTTGGAATAATTTCAAAGAATTAATACGTACCGTATACTGTAAAGAACCGAACCATTTGGAAAGATTCGTATATAAACGTTGGGCATAATAATATTATGAAAATGACCCTCCTTCTCATTTGAAAAGAATAAATCCGGCATCCATACGCGATTGGCTTCTGTTAATGTTAAATATCTCAGTCGACCTGAAACAAGCACGAAATTCGTTCTATATATCCTTGTATACAAATCTAGCAAGATTATTACGATATCGTCGAAAAAATGCAAACACGAAACGAGTCCTTTTTACTAAATCATTAAAAATAACACTCGTTGTACGTACCTCCGAAGTCATTAAATCGTAGTCTCTCGTCTAACCATTGTTCCCGAAATGTTAATTGTACGGAGTATTCCTGTAGGCACATAATCGTATTTCAGAAACGCAAAGTTCAACAAAGTTGGAACACGCTCGTGGACGCGATTATTGGGTTATACGGAAAGTATAACTCCGAGCAAGAAAAAATAAAATATATGGGACAAACGATAAGAGCACTTTTTTTTTAATTAATGTTAAAATTTAATGTAGTTTCTCTTTTTTGTCTTTCTTTTCTTTTTCTTTTTCTTTTTTTTAATTAACGTTCGAAATGCACGAGATCAGAATGAAATTCTGTGACAAAGAGCAATTAAAGTTATAAATTTGATGTATGTACTTACGAAGATTTCGTGATTTAATTATCGCGATCATCATTTAAACTAGGAATTTGTTAAAATTGAAAGTTAAATTTCAATCTGCGTTTGAGAATCGAAACATTTCTAACGCAGATCGTTGTTATTATTATTGATAGATTGAAATTTGACGATATTACTCTCGAACGAATTGAAAAAATTCATTGATAATTAGAAAGCATTAAATATATAGAAAATCGTCAACGAATTGTCGCTTAAAAAAGGAAATTAATTTTTTTTATCCAAAATGAAATAAAATTCTCTACTGCAGCAACGATTTGGCGATAATTCTGTCAATCAATCGATCTACTTTTGACAAAACCATTCAACAGTAATTTCGGTGACCTCGTTAACGTCATTAACAAACTTGCCCGTGTTGACCGTGTTGATCGTTTGTAATTATCTTAATGATTTATAAATTTGTCAAAAATCAATCAGCGTTTCGAGGAGTGTTAAATCTGGAAAAGGTTACGCTAGGTTATATTTTTTTTTCCTTTCATTAAACTTTTACATTTAATCATCTTAATGGACCAACGAAAATTCATTATCATTCTTTATTCTTTCGAATCTTCTTTTAATTTAAGCCGTTCATAAAAAAATCGTCCATTTTATTTTATATTTCTTCTTTTTCATATCGAATCTTCATAATGAAATGAAATAATGCAATGCTTCCAGCCGGGTTTTTCTTTCTCGTTAACTCGGTCAACGTTCTCTTGAATGGTCACTTAACTTGACGCCGCTGAAAAGTCATTGGCGCCTTACTTTTCTTTTTCCTTTTTTCTTTATTTTTTCTTATATTTTTTTTTTTTCTTTCTTTTATAATCCAATAGCTCGTCGAACTTTTGCGTGCAGGATCAATCCTCGATCGCAGTGATAATTGATACTGCACTTGGATGACTCGATGAAAAAGTAAATGATTTTTATATTATATGTGTATAT
Source organism: Vespula vulgaris (assembly GCF_905475345.1). NCBI lineage: Eukaryota > Metazoa > Arthropoda > Insecta > Hymenoptera > Vespidae > Vespula > Vespula vulgaris. The sequence continues at coordinate 4,392,148 of NC_066593.1, read as the reverse complement.
ATATATATATATATATATATATATATAAACTTATATATTGTTCTATATATACATATTTTTATAAATTATTGTCACTTTATAAATACGATTGAGAAGGAAATCACTGTACCTTTTTTAACGAAGTCTTCGAAATAGTCGATATGGTATTTCCTTTTCACGTTATTTATTAACGTGTCACGTTTTATCGAAAATCAAATTATTTTTGTTCGTCTTATCGAAGGAACAAATAGAAACGATAAATCGATCATTCGTAGCGACAGAAAAGTTCACTTTTGTCGTGTAATTATTTCATTCGTGTATCCGATAAAAAGAGAAAGATATAATTAAAGTGATGCAAAGGGTGGCTTGTTTGAGGGTATAACTATTTCCTTCCTCTTTTGATACAATCGAACAAAAATTAAACGATATTCAATAATAAAATAATTACATATTTTGGTATCGTGAAAGTTCACGTTAAACGAATTACAGGTTCATATCAAACGAATACAAAAATAATCATCGAAGTTACACATTTTCTTTCCGATCAAAATAAAAAAAAGGATTTGTAAAAAAAACTTAGAGAAAAGAAAGCTTAACTTTTTACGTCATCTCGTATAAAACATACAGGACATTCGTAATATATCGAAGAATTTATAAAGAATTGTCGCGAATCAGTGAGAACTATGTATATGCTCCGTCAAAGAGGAGGGTGAAACGATAGGGGTAAGAAAACAGAAAAAAGAAAGAAAGAAAGACAAATAAATCACACTAGTGGGTTGTGATGGAGTTGTCAAGGATGGCAATGGAAGGGAAGATTCTTTGAATAATGCATTTAACGCGTGCGGACAACGCTAGTAAACGATAAGAGATACAAGAAAGTGGGTGGTGGAGGTCGATAAAAAAATGAGAAGAAAAAGAAACAGGGTAGAATACGGACGATAGTCATGGATTCGTTGACCCGTTCTTTTCCGATAAAATAAATGGACGGAACCATTGCACTAATTAATCCAATCGACGTACGTACATGCATATATATATATATATATATATATATATATATATATATATATGCATGTATATAGATATAACAAGTATCTTGCATGCACTCACGAGTCGACGAATCAGGATGTCCCAAAGGACATAAGGTGGTGGAGACACGCGAAGAACTCGTCTAGATAGTTAACTGCTTGCTAGCTAGTTAACTAGCTAGCTTTTACTAGCAACGATATAATGATCACCCGTTGATTGTTCGCCAAAGGTACAGTGATTTTTCTTCCTCTTTTCTTTTCTGTTTTCTTTTTTTTTTTCTTTTTTCTTTTCTCTTTTCTCTTTTCTCTTCCACGAGCGTTCTTTTTTTTCTTTTTTGTGTATATGTGTTTTCTTATTTGTACTCTTTTATTTTTTTTCCTTTTTTATTTTATTTTTTGTTCTTTCCTTTCTTTTTCCTTCTTCTTTTTTTTTTACTCTATCCAAAGTACAAAAAAAAACGTACGTCGACTCCCCCGAGGAAGCGGAGAAGCGACAGAGAAGAAAAGTTCGCGAACATGGCGGGTGTTGTGTTGGTAGGAATTTTCTTTTTTCTTTTTGTATCTTTTTTCTTTTTTCAGTTTTTGTTTCGTTCTTTCATTCTTCCATTTTTTCTTTTGGATTGTTTTTCGTTCTGATTTTGGAAAAGAAAGAGGGACTAGTTTAGAAAAAAATGAAAAAGAAGAGTTGAAAAGAAGAGAGTGAAAAAAAAAACAAGCATTCCAAGGCGATCAAATGCACGCACGGTTGGATTCGAGCCACTTTTTTTTAATGATTTTGTTCGTGGCGAGGTGAACAGGGAGAGGGGACGAGGGGAGTAAGAAAGTTATACGTTACGTTATGTTATGTTACTATTTTTTTTTTCGAGCATAAAATTTAAAAACTAATCGCATGCAGCAGAAAGGTGTGCCAGATGCAATCGTCTACACTATAAAACTACAAAGGCTTGTATCATACATATACATAAATATACACACATATATATATATATAAAATTACGTACTGTGTCGTGCGATTAATTAGCACGATATATAGAGATCGTAAAAGAAAATGATTAATTCGAACGATTAAGCAACGTTATATGTAAATAAGATATATAATAGGAATACATTTAGGTATATATGTATATATAATACATATACGTATTATTATTTTTTATAAGCACTCAAAGAAATTAATTTCATGCATATATTGGCTCACGGTTCACAATTATGATCCAGCTTCGGATGGACCGTCCATAGGCTGCGTTCCGTTCGTTCCCTATTTCAGAGGGGGAAGGGAGAAGTGCTTCCACTTTTCTTTCTTTTTTCTTTTCTTTTTTTTTTCTTTGAATATTTCTTTTTTATATTTTCTCTTTTGTCATCTCTCTTTTTTTTTTTATCTATACAACTATCGAATCGCTAAATTCTCTGGAAAAATTCATTCTTCTATAATAATTTGCTTCTTTCGTTTCTACGACAAGGGACAGGATGCTGGTAGAGGCGGGTGGAACCGGATTGGGAAAATGTAACGTTACAGTCTCGAAAATTTCAACGAATTTCAAAACCGATCCGTTTAAGCCGGCCGAAATTTTTTCATTTTTACGATATCAATCACGTTCGTTCGTTCTTCCGTAACTCTCATTAATTTTTTAAAACCACTTTTCGTACGTCGCTAAAAATGTAAGGATAATTCGATGAGAAATTGAGAAACGCGTTGTAAAATATGAGAAGGAAAGAGAGAGAGAGAGAGAGAGAGAGTAGATTTACAAAACCTCCTTCTTTCCTTCCTTCCTTCCTTCCTTCCTTCCTTCCTTCCTTCTTCTTCTTCTTCTTCTTCTTCTTTTTCTTCTTCTTCTTCTTAACTTTTCTCTTAGAACCCTTTCAGCATGGGTGATGTCGTTAGGGTTAAAAAAAAAAAAGAAAAATTCTGTGGAGAGCATTGTTCCGGCACGCGGAGTCTAAACTCGAGATTCATCCGCATTATGTAATTAAGGCGACTTACCTCTCCTCCATTCAATGTCGACTCGCGCTCGGTAATTCTTCGTATTTTTTTTTTCTTTTTTTCCTTTTTTTTTTTTTGTATTACTTGCCTCGAGTGTTAACACGCTTCGCGCGTTTAGAACTTAAGTACTTCTATTTATCACTGTGTGGGTAGGTAAGTACGAGCCCGTTAACTTTCCGCACACGTTTCGTGTACACCTATCACGGAGGAAGGTTAAGCTCCATCGATTTTTTCTAATTTTTCTTTTTTCTTTTTTTTTTTCACGCACAATAAATCACGTAATCATCGTCAACGGTATAATATATATTTACAGATTCTAGCGCGTGTACATTCTGTGCATATGCATTCGCGAGTCAATGAATGTTTTAATACCTCGTCAGAAAATTTATGGCGACTTTATGGAGGAGGAGCTTCGTGAAATTGGGGGATCGATCGCGTAATGATCATTAAAATTCTCCTTTTTATCTGCCTGCGAAGCGTAAAATGAAAAAAAAAATAACTCGCTTTCGTATTAACGTGTATTTTTCGTAATTACGTCGCAACTGTAGTCCAAAAACTGATATAATGACGATTAAACGTGGAAGATAGATTTTACCGTGTTTGTAGAGAGGAAAAAGGGGGGGATATTCGTTAAAAAGAAAGATCGATAAATAACATCGTTTTTCCGAGATAAACCGATTAAAATAAATGGAAATTTTTTGTTTCTAAAAAATATATACTTTGTACGGAATTAAATTTATTCTCTAAAGATTTGAAGTGATCGATAAAAATTTTTTAACGTGTCACGAATACGACATCGAAGGAATGTAATGAACGAGAGAAAATGATTCCTTATTTGTACGTACATTGATATTTTATGATTTTAAATATGTTAAAATGAAGAAACGAGGAAGGATTTTCACATTAAACATGAAAAGTATAGTAAATGTGTTCGATGAGTTTTGGAAGCGAAGTTTGAACGCTCTTTTATCTATCATTCGTATTTCTTTTTCGATTTTTTCTTTTTCTTTTTTCTCGGGAACTGGTAAACGGATCGGTAAAGATTAATTGAAATCCTTATAATGATTTAACAATAATCTCGACACCATAAAAGTCGTTCGCTCGTATAGAAGAGAAAAAACAAGAAAAAAAACCAACAACCAATATATTACGTTTTCGTTTTCGTCACTCGTTTTTCTTAATTTTCAAAAAAAGAAGAGAAAAAATTAATCGACGAATCAAAATGATTTGGAAGGGTCATGCTTCGTTTATTTTTCTTTCATCCCTTTAAAGAAACGATCCGTCTCAGCAAATAATCTTGTTTCCTCATGTATTCCTTTTATCTCGAAGGAATTATTCCTATCGATTTGAAACATGTATCGCAAAAAAAGAAAAAATAATACAAATTGCTGTTAAATCGTCAAGTATCGTTCACCTTACACACATACGTGGCAATAAATGCTAGAAAATAAAACCATCCACCAACCAAGTCCATACACAAAGAAGTCCAATACATCCAATATATATATATATATATATATATATATATATATATATATATATATATAATATGTATGTATATGTATATCGTGTCACTGTATGAACGAATATACACATATATGCGTGTGTGGGTGTGTATACATAATATACGTTCGTATTTGTAATCTGTATATCCTTGGTAAGATAATAATGAAATATATACACATACATATACATATGAAAACGTATAAACAAAAAATGATCAGGCACAGACAGAGCGCATTCTCGACACATACGTTAGCCCAATTTCAAGCTATGTTCCATCAAAATACAACGGCGTATATATGTGTACACGCATGTATTATCTATGTAGTAATATATATATATACACAAACATATATTTGTATTTTATATATATATATATATATATATTTGTGTGTTGCGCCCCGTGTATAAATGTGAATCAGCGTGTGTTTCTCAGGGGAAATCATAAGTTGTGTAGTTTGTTGTGGTGATAGTGACGGCTGGAAAAAGAGTTTAACGTGTGCGCGCGGGAACGTGTGTAAGTGTTTAAGAGAGAGAGAGAGAAAGAGAGAGAGAGAGAGAGAGAGAGAGAGAAATAGTAATAGAGAGAGAGAGGGAGAAAAGTAGTGGGAAAGGTTTACGAAGAGTATAAAGTAGGAAGAAAGAGTAAAAGAGAGAGAAAGAGAGAGAGAGAGAGAAAGAGAGATAAAGAGATAGAAAGACAGAGAAAAAGAGGAGAAAGAAAGGGAGAATATAAGGGTACGAAAGAGCGTAAGAGCCGAAGTCGACAGAGAGGTAAAACGCGATTATAGGTGTTCATTATTTGGCCCTCGTTCCTATAATTCCTCTCAATTAGCACTTACGCACGTTCAACTATTTGGACCCGTTCTTTTTTTCTTTTTTTTCCTTTTTTTTTCTTTTCCTTTTCCTTTCTTTTTCTTTTTCTTTTTCTCCCTTTTCGCCTATCCCCGAGGGGTGGTTTAAGCCGGAGGAAAAAAAGCATTGTTTTACGTTGCGCCATTCTCTCGCTCTCTGTCCGTGTATTATTCCCGCGTAGCTCTCTCTTTATGGCATAGTATATAGTATAATATACGGATATACTACTATCCCTTTGTAGATCTCCAAATGTGAATGTCTCCTCCTCCTCTCTGCATCCGTGATTCTTGCGTGTCACCGAATACAACACTTACATATGTAAGTACGTGCGGAGATATAAACGCCCAGTGCCGGTACTGCTACTCTGTCCCATTAACACGTTTCCTACCGTCGTTCATTTTTAAATGTGTTCCTCGCCGTCGCACGAACAGAGACTGCATTCACAATAGATTTTTGCTAAACTAAAGACGATTTGGATATCTTATTTCGAAAATGGCTCAGGCAAATTTCAACAGACGAGCAAACGAACGAACATTCTCTCTCACTTTCTCTCTCTCCCTCTCTCTCCCTCTCTCTCTCTCTCTCTCTCTCTCTTTCTCTCTCTTTCTGAGCAAATAAATTTTCATTCGATTGGCTCCGGACGTTGTCATCCGTGTTGTTTGCCGATAAAATCCGATCCGATTTTCGAGAATCGATTTTCGAAAGTCCTATCGAGGAATAGTTGATCTAACTGGTGATGAAAATCGATCGTTAAAACTAATCGTTTAAATTCCGACAAGGAATTAATTCAACTCTTTCGTTCGTAGTTTTTCTTTCGGAATATCTCGATTTTATACAAGCGATTACGTATTTGGTTTATAGGTGTGTGTATTATGTATACACAAACGATTTGACATAATATTGTAAAATGGTTGATTTTCCTAGATGATGAATTTACACGTAAGGAAAATATTTTCAAACAGGGAAATTAATCGATTAATCGATAGATTTGTTCGATTAAATCGTTTGTTCTCTTTCGATCGACACTCCTGCTTCTATTTACCGGCACTGAGGTAATCCAACACGGTCGTGCGATATTTTTTTCCATATTACCTTGCGTCATTAATTCATAGATTATTTATTTGAAAAAGAAAGAAAAAAAAAGAATAAAAGAAGAGAGGAACAAAAAATTAGTTACTGAAATCTATTTGTAATCAGACACGCGAAACCTAACGAATCGTGACATTTGATGATTTTTATTTTTCATTGATGAGTTGCTACGTTTGTTTTTCGTTTAAAAGTTACATCGATGTTTTAATTGACCGTGAGACTTCGTATGGAAAGATTAGAAATGTTATATATTACTATATATATGTATATATATATAAGAAAAACTGTGATAAAGGTTACGCTCTCATCTCTCAAGAGATTTTTCGCGATTATACATTGTGAATATATCGACTTCGAAAAATACATAACGTAAGTAGATATATTTTGATCGATTGGATGATTCCACGAACTTTCGTTCGTAAAAAGAAAAAGAATCGATCTACCGTCTCTACTACTAGTACTGTATACTACAACTATAATTATACTATCTATCGCTACTGACTACTTTACTCTATGCTACTTACGTGTCGCAGGACACGCTAATATTTTTCTTTTCATTTTTTTTTTTATTTTTTCATCTTTTTTAATATCGTTTTTTTTCTATTTTCTTTTGTTCACGTACTAGTCGTTTGAACTCACCAAGGTTAGTTCCCAGAATTGATGTAGGGTGAACAACATAAGCTGCATTAACATTGACCGTGTTCAGTCCACATGATTTATCAGATGTTTGCTGTCCTCGTTTAATCGGTACACGTATGCAATATTACTTATTATTATTATTTGTCGAAGGGTGGAAAAGAAAAGGAAAAAAAGAAAAAAATATTTAAGATATTGAACGATACGAATTAAATAGAGAAATGTAGAATAAATATAATAAACGATAAGACGTCGGTGCACGTGACAGAAGTTTGAGAAAATTGCCTGTAACCTGGAAAAAAAAATGAGCCGAAGTCTTGCGGTGATTAAAAAATCGATGCGATTTTAATTACGTGCCGTTGCATACTTCAATCTTAAATATCAATACGAGAGGGTATAAAAACCCGTATTAAATCACGTTTCCCTTTCTCCCTTGCTTTTGTATTATTCATTTGCTTGTACATAGGTAGGTACATAGGAGCGCGCATAAATATGAATCAAACCGGGCATATATGTATGTATAATCGACGTCGCGAATAGTTTTTCTTCCTTTTTATTATTCGTTCGACGCGTGTCCATGCGTATTGGTACGTATTTACTTACATTACGTACGTACGTACGAGTTGTTAGAAATAATGGTGCAACATGTCGTAGAAATGAAACAATTAAAGGAGAACGCAAATGTAGGTGGACACTGGTATAGACTTTTACGTTGCTCGTTTCTTATACAATCACGTAAACGTGATTATAACATTGAAAGTGAACTAAGGTAAAAAAAAAAGAAAATAAATCGAACGAATTTTCCATTGTCTGTTTTCCATTGTCGTACGAATGAGATTCTATTTTCTAAGTCGCCTTTAACATTTCGAATTTGTCGCGAAAGAAGCTTTTTGGGGAGAATAGCGAAGTGAGAGGGGGAATCATCATCATTCAATTCCATAAATAAATCGTTAATGCATTTCCATCGAAAATTATTTTCCATTGCATTAAGAATCGGAGAAACATGATTGGAAAATTATCATCGAAAATAATCGACTAAGTTAGTTGTTCGGATGGCTTGCTTTAAAGAAATTAAGTTTCAAATTCTTTCTGCTACATAGATATCGTAGGTCGATGAAATATTTCGATATAGGTATACCCAAATATTTATTGATCCTAATTGATAATAAAAATATTCTTCAAATTAAATAATATTCGTTGTCAAGTAAAACGCACGAGATGAATTTGAAGCTAATGGAGACTGATTTAAAACGTCGATTACGAATAAAATCATAAATAGGAGATATTTTTCAATAATCCTGCGTATCATCACACGTATCCTTCGATTTATCCAATTGTTCCACATACACACACATACACACACATACACATCGGATTATAATATCAATTCTTGAAGTATTATTATCAGAAGATTTGCGGTGACAAGTGGATCTCCGTTCATGCACACACTCGCGCTAACATATTTACACACACACAGCTGTACAAACATACACACACACACACACAGACACAGAGAAATAACCGAAAAACTTTTCTCCTAATTTCTACGTGCCCAGTGCCGAGGGCTGCGTCAGCGGGTAAAAATCAAACGTAAAGTAGAACGCTGCCAATCGTTCGCCGAAGTGGAGGAGTCAAGTACGAAATGGCGATGGCGGCGTCGCTCTTCGATCTTTTTATTAACACCTCCTGGCCCTTTTTCCCTTTTTTTTTCTTCTTCTTCTTCTTCTTTCCCTTTAATGTCTACTCTCGGAAAGATAACGTGATACGTGGTTTCTCTTCGAAGCGTACGTACATATGTATATACGTATAGAAGTACATATATGTACCAATTACGAAAGAAAGTGTGTAATAGGAAAGGTAAAAAATAAAGAGAAAAAATAATAAATAAAAAAAAGAGAAAAGAAACAACGCGTCGGATGAACGCGACGATAGAAAAGAAGAAAAAGAGAAAACAATAATTTCCTCGTTCGCGTTTGTATCGGTTATTCGTAAATAAAGGAAGAGTAATGTAGTATGACAATCCCGTGTCTCATTCAGTCCGAACAGATCCTGTTTTTCCTTTTTTTTTTTTTTTTTCTTTGTTAAGTTTTCCTATCATTTATTTTCGCGTACGTTTACGTCTCGTGTGTTAACTTGAACGACACATTCTTATTATTGCATATAGAAAGAGATTCAAGAAATTTATCGGACACATTTCTACCGTTCTCTCTATTTGGATAAATGCAGATCTCAAGTCGTTTCTTTTTTTCTATGTTCTCGTTTGGTATCACAAAGATAAAGAAAATAAAATTATATAACCAGATATTGACTGTATCTATAATCGATGTATGAACGATATGATTCGATTTTTTTTTTCTCTATAAATATATATGTGCAACAATGAACTTGTTTGAAGGAGCAATCTATAGATGCTAATGAATTGAATAAATCTTTCTTTCTTTTTTCTTTCTTTCTATTTTTTTTTCTTTGATATAGCGTAATAATGAATGAACGAATGGAAAAAGAAAAGAAAATATATTGAAAGTTTTATACTCTATGAAGAGTATAAAAATAAAAAAAAGTCGAGATAGTTTTAACGAGATCATCTTTCGAGAATACCTTTCTACACCAGCGTTCATAAAATAATCTTCATGTGACCTGAATACTATTATCTTTAGTATTATTATACACGTACATGGCGTAGTATCAAGGAGCATAGTCATCGCATACCGTTTCGATACGAAAATGTGAAAAATGAAAAGGAAAAAAAGTAAATGAAAGAAAGGAAAAAAGAAAAGAGAGAAACCCCAAAATATCTCAATGATCACTAAGTATGACGTGCGCGTACGATCATCGTTGCATTGATCGACGAATAACACGATGGTGTATCATTGCAGCGTTCGAATGTTTGTTTCATCGAACGAAAAGAAAGAAAGAGAAAAAAGAAAAAGAAAACATCCAATTTAAGAACTTCACTCCATCTCTCTCTTTTTCTCTACGTGATAATGAAAATAACTTGTAGATTACGATTATCATTATTTTGTGATTATACAACCGTAACGATAATACATTTACGAATGTTTTCCTTTTTTAGAAAGGACATTTTGATAATTAGGCAAAAATTATACAAAGAAAGTAGAAAATGATGGCGCGAATTCACACGGAGAAATACACGAATGTCACCTAAACAATCGCCTAGAAAAAGAAAAAAGTATGAATCGTTAGTAACGGAAACGAACGGTCTTTCTTTTACGAGTAGGAGATAGAATACAGTACAATAGAGAGATTGTCAATCAAATTCGTAGTGCCCGTCTTAGCTCATCGCCGAATAGCTTTTTCTTCTTTTCTCACTTTCATTCACAAAAAGATATTATTGGATGCTTTGAAAGCTGACGTCAAAAAATAAATAAAAAAAAAAAAAAGAAAAAATAAGAATCAAACATGATACGATATATATTATGTAATGTACATATATTTAATTTATAGAATAATATATACTTATATATATTATCACAATGCATCGTAAGTGTGTATATATATATAATATATAATATATATATAAATATTTTTGTTATAAAATAAATATTTTTCATTTCTATATCTTATCCTTGTAAAGTATTTTCTTTGCACGATTCTCGAGCGATACTTTTTAGATTATTTTTCAACGAAGTTACATGGAAAACGATCCGATGATTGGATGGACGATGGAATAAGAGAGAAATAGAAATAGAAGTAGAAATAGAAATAGAAATAGAAAAAGAGAGAGAAAGAGAGAAAGAATGAGAGTGAAAGATAAAAAGAGGTAATTGGTTTCCAAGAAAAATCATTTCGATCCTCGAAGAAGATGCTGATTGGAGGAAACTTTTTATTTCTTCTTTTTTTTAAGAGTTCTTTTTCGAGCATGAGAAGAGATTTATCTTAGATTGTTTGAGATTTAGAGAGACAAAAAATAAATAAAGAAGAGAGAGAAAGAGAGAGAGAGAGACGTTATGAAAGGGAAGATATATGTATGTATATATGACATGCAATTGTTGAGAGAATAAGAGCTCATGAGTGGTGTCGAGTGGTAACAATGTTTCTGTTGATTGTAAACGACGACTGCAGTCCGTTCGTCGCTTTAAGACGATTGCGTGGAGAGATTTTATCTTATTATTTTTTTTCTTTTCTTTTTTATTTTTCTTTGCTTATCGCTATTACTCACTTTTTCCATTTCATTCGATATTATTTTGCATTATGTACAATAATTACGCGTGTATGTATATTCATGAATAAAAATGGCGCATGAGTTGAGATATATCGTATACATTCGGCCAAATTTCTTTTGTACTGTACATTTTATCTGTCAACCCTTTGATTTTATTGGAAAAACAAGAAAAAATATTAATCGATTCGTGCTGGTAATTTTTAAACGTGATGGACATTCGATGTTAATTCTCTCGTCGTTACGATTATTCGTAAATAATGAATAATCGAAGGTAATTTGTACGAGCTGCACTCGAATCATATGAATATTGAATATTAATTAAATGCAATTATTGCAGAATCGTGAGTGATTGATTGAAAATTTTTTTAATTCGGAGAGAAAGAGATTACCTCTTTAGATTTTATTGTTTACGATTAATCATGACGATGGAGTAAAATCACCATCATTGATTTGTCCTAATTAGCTTTTCAGATAAACGTCATTGGTTTAGGGATTTTTTACTTTTTACTTTTTTTTTTATTTTCACTATAAAACAAAAATTTGGCCGACTAGTAAGAGAACATTCTCTTTACTCGCGTCATTTCTGTTCGCATGTGTACGCAAATATTTTAATTGGAGAAAGTCTATCATGATAGCTGAACATTGATAATATGAGAACAACGTAAAGACAAGATCGTATTCGATAATAAAAATTGATTAAAAAATTGTTTTTAATCTAATGTAATAGAAAGATTGTTCAAGGGATCACACTCGAACGTTAGAAATAAATTTTAATAAATATAAATTTTATTGGAAAAAAGGAATGAAGATAAAAGAAAGGAAAAAACTTTACGCGTCAAAATTTCAAATCTCATCCATAATAAAATAAGTTCGACGAAAAGTTACAATATTTAATATTTTTAGAAAGAAAAGAAATAAAAAAAAAAATGAAAAAGAAAAAATATTGAAACCCAATAGGTATGAATAAAACGCGTACACACGCATATACATATATTTCCATGTACGATGTAAATGCGACGTCCAATTGAGCGTAGCTAACTATGATATGTATGTATGATATGTATGTATGTATATGTGTATGCATGTATGTATGCATGTGTTATTTTCTTAAAACGTAGTGACGTGTCGAAAGAAAAACAACGATTTTTCACGGTAAAACGTCACGTCAACGTCGTATTTTCTAATCGATTTCACGGTAAATATCCTCAGACTCAGTCACGCGACATGGAATTATGGATATATGTATATACACTTATACATATACATATATATGTATATGTACATACATATATATGTATATATATTATATATATGTAGATATATACTTGAAAGCTCAAAGGATTTTTATCGTCGCAAAGTTTCTGATTGAAATCGTAGAAAAGTGACATGATTACGGTAATTGAATCAACGATCTTGTTTCTGGGGAATTGATGTAAATGATGTTTGTGCGAGATTGATTCTGTTTTATTATGACTGACATATTATTATTTAATCGAATTGTGATTCACGATAATTTTATTATATATCAACGAGATCTCGACTATTCCATTTGAGTATCGTAGAATATTTTATATAATATAATAATAAATTATTAACGTGATTAGAGAATGATTTATGAAAAGGATGATAAGAATATATATATATATATATATATATATATATATATATATATATTTGTGCGAAATAAGTACATATTTATGATTATACGTATTTAACGTAAACGTTAAAAAGATTACATATTATTCAAAGATAATATAATGACAATTATGATAGATCTTATTTTCTCTCTCTCCTGCTAGATCGATGATTCAATTTAAAATCGTAAAAAAAAAAAAAGAGAAAAGGAAAGCGTCCCGTCGCTTTTTTTTATTTTTTCCTTTTTTTTCTTCTTTAATTTCATTTTTTCTCGTATATATCGATCTCTCGTGACAACGATTATCCCGAGACAATCCTTTCTTCTTTATTTTCTTGTTTTCTTTTTTTTTTTAATATATATATTTGTTTTTTATTTTTATTTGTTTCGTTTATTATTTATTATCTATTATCGGCGACTGTGCGATATCGTTACTTTAAAATTAGCATAAGTGACATAGAAGCGATACATAATCCGACAAAATTAAAGTCAAAGCTATTACAGAACGAAAGCAAACGAAATTAAAGTGTGAACGCAATAAAGAAACTAAGATATAGTGAAAGAAGCTTTTGCCGCTGTAATATTCGACTAAAATAAAAGTATTAAACGACACGTGATCAAAGTCGAATTAAATAACGTTTGTATCGATATAAAGAAATGCGAAAATCGAACGATAAAAAGAGAATTATAAAAAAAAATAATAATAAAAAGAAAGAAATAAGAAAAAGAATTATACCATACGGGAAAAGTTTCGTGATGACGGACGAGACTTTTGATTTTTTTTTTCTTCTTTTTTCACTAAGTAGATAATAAAATATTCCAGTCCAACGAACCGTACTAATCGACGAGCAATGGATTGTTAACCATAATGGGTTTATGAACGTTTTTACGATGCTTAAAATGCAGGATCGATTTCATTTTAATGTGATTAAAAAAGATTATATATACATATATATAAATTGTATGAAAAATTATAAATTCGTTTTAATGAATTTAACGTTGGAAAAAGAAATAAGAAATACGAGCAATACGATTAATGTAAGATAATTATAATAAATGACTTCCATTTTATTTTTTCTTATAATTGTTTTTTTTTTTTAATATTATTTCTTAAAATACAAAAGAAAAAAGAAAGAAAGTAAAAAAACAAAAAGAATATATTCTGTCATTACTGAAAAATTAAATTAATAGTTTTACATAATCACTGAATTATGACTTCATGCGTTACAAGATATTTAGACAGAACGATCCATGCACTTCAAGCTGCACAAACGTCTTGACATTATCCCCATATATATATATGTTATATATACACATACATACATACATATATATATATATATATATATATATATATATATGTATATAGGGTGTAAATCTAAAATAGATTGTATTGAAGATATTTTAATAAATAGTTGAGAAATATAAAAAGATTTTATAGCAATACATCGTCATTTATTATTATGTTATTAAATGCGATCAATATCGTTAATAATCTTTTTCTACAAGATTTTATTCGAGATGATATTTTATGAATTTGAAATTTGAAACTAATGAAAATATTTAAAAAGTCCGAAAATTTATCGTTGTTAAATAGACATAGATATGTTATAATAAACAAGAAGAGATAATTGAATGAAAACGTTTTAGACGAAAAATTTAATTGGCAATATAATATTACAATAGTATATGAATTTAATCGTATTTAAATTGTTACCTTTATAAATGTTACTCGACTAAAAACTAATATGATTGAAATTTAATGAATTCTTCGTTCATGTATGCATATCATCCACTTCATTTTAATTTTATTTTTCGAAAAGAATTTAAAATATATACGATTTTATCGCTTGATTATTTTATAAAAAAAATAATAATAATAATAATAAAAATATAAAATCGTTAACTCTTGTTAATAATAAAATTAATAAGTATGAACGATGTTTTGAGAAATTGAAGTTTTTAATTAACGCGAAGCAATATTTAAAACTCGATGAGAATTGAAGTGAAATGATATTTCATATTTTCAAATAACTAAGAGATTTTGAACTTTATAAATGTATCTCGTACATATAGACGACGTATTGTACTTACATATCGTATGCTCTCCATGCTCGTCTTTCCCGATAGTAAAGAAAAGAATATAGTAGAGAAAAAGAAGAATATAGAAGGGAAAGAAAAAGAATAAGAAATGAAGTAAAACCATCCTTGTATCGTGAATCGCGATATTTCTACCGATAACGCGGATCTGCGATATTTTCACCGATAAAGCGCATCGATACTCGAGCTATGCGAATTCTCGCGAGGTATTCTATATATGTATATATATATATCGTGTCTGCTTTTTATACATATTGTTTAGTACTGTCTTTCTAGCACGCGTGGCTTTTCAGCAAGGCACAGACGACGATGTGGTTGCAGCGTACAATCGATCCTTTTAACAATCATTATGTAACAGAGACATGTGCTGATCTTATGCATGTATCTATCTACCTATATATATATATATATATATATATATATATATATATATATATACATATATTATAATATACATATAAATGTATATATTTATATATATCACCACGTCGAGCGGTGTTCCATACGTGTGTGTGTGTATATATATATATATATATATATATATATATATATATATATATACGTAGATATACATATACATGTATGTATAATACGGCAATCAACGACATCGAGAAAATCAACACGAGATTTTGACTGAATAGCACACATCCACTGTTAGTGCGGTTGCTCGCATTTACGATATACAGGATGTCCCAAGGTCGTTGCATGCTTAAACGTGCTTCGTTTCTTTTTTTTTTCTTTTCTTTTTCGGAAAAAATCGAGGGAGTCTAATTGAAATCTTTAAAGTTGGACGAGACTACCGTTCGAGATTCCATTATTCTTTCTCGCTCATCTTTTATTTTCTCTTGGCCTTCTTCTCCTCCTACTCACTGTTGTCTCTCTTTCTCCCTTTGGAATCGTATCGAACACGGCTATGTATGGTTTTAAAAACGAGACGACACACCTGAATATTTCATTTTGTTAATACATTTGAGATGAAGACGTAAATAAGTATATATATATATATATATATTTCTATTTCGTTTTCTTTTTTTTTATGTATATATAGAAAAAAATAGAATCATACATTTCAATTTTTTAGCGGAGTCTTGACAATGTTTACCAGACATATTTTGAAGATTTATAAGATTGTGTTTTTTTCCTCTAATAATTTTTTATGAGACGCGTTTTCTCGACCATAATATCATTTAACTTATTTAAATACGAAGAACGTTCACTTTATTAATGCTTTTCGATCTTGGGTCATCCTGTACATAATATACCTATGTGTATACATATATACATATATATACATATATATGTATACGTAATACAGGTACAAATACAGAGAAGTGCAAATCTTACGGCATCATAGATACGTGACGATAATAGATATACATATGTGTAGATATACAGACTGGTATATATAGGCCTTGCTGATGATGATTTATATTGCACTCACCATATTATAATCATCTATTTTGCTGATAGAGCGGAGAAAGATGTTGACCTTCACATTTGTCGGCCCATCTAATACGTCGACCGGAACAGAACAAAACAAATCGATTAATTAAGTCAGTCGCTTCTCGTGAACCGAGCTTTGCTTATTTGCTTTTCATTTTATCTTTTTATTTATTTATTTATTTATTTTTTTTGGTTTGTTTTTACTTTTTTGCCTTTACTTTTTATTTCCCCCGTCGCATCGAATTCCTGTAGTTTTTTTTTTGTTTTATATATATACTTTCTCTTTTATTTTTTAGTTTTTTTTTTTTTTAATATTTTGTAGCTTCCCCTATTATTATCCTTCTCCGTTTCTTTCGTGCATATCCTCCTTCTCTCCTTTCGTTCCTTTATTTCCTCTTTTCTTTTATTTCATTGAAAATTCTTTCTTGCGACCCTTGTTTTTTTTTCCTTTTTTTATTTCCCCTTTCATGTACGTTCGTTGCACGTTTTCTTGCATAAGTAAAAAAAAACGAAAAGATGAAAAGAAAAGAAAAGAAAAGAAAAATCTCTTTTCGCGGTATCTGAATCGAAGTCGCGCGACACTTCGTAAACGAAATGGGACGATAATATAAAATGTGGGGGAGAACGAGCGAGAAAACGAACAACGAAAAAATGAAGAAGGAAAAAAAAGAGTATGCAACGCGCTCGTTACGAATCGCACGTCATTTTATATTATAGCACGTCGTCATTTTATAGAGCGATGGAACGACTTTTCGGATATCATGAATCGATTTTCTCTTCTGAAAGTTTCAGACATCCTCCTGAGATCGTTCGACTATGTCGTCGATGCTATGTCGTCGATGCTATCTTCTTTATTTTAATCATAGGTAGAAGTCATCGTCTTCGTACGATCGGTGTTTTCAATAACGACTAGGATCAATGAAAAAAAGTGAATGAGAGAGAGAGAGAGAAAGAGAAAGGGGCGGGGGAGTGAAATGAATGAGATAGTGAGAGAGAGAAAGAGATTTAACAGATTGCTATAAAAACAAATGCATATTAGCATTCGTCATTATAATAGCCTTATGCGATTTGTGATAAAACTCGTCATTGATAACAAGGTCTTCTAATGATTATGCGATGTCTGATGTAATGTCTGATGTATCGAACAAGAGAAAAATAGAAGTAGAAAGAGAAAGAGATAGAAATAAAGATAGATAGATAAATAGATAGATAGATAGATAGATAGAGAGAGAGAAAGAGAAAGAGAGAGAGAAAGAGAAAGAATGTAAAGAAAAAAGAAAAAAGATAGAAATAGAAACGCAAAGGGTATTGTTTGAAGCTAGAAAATGAATCATATGAATCGTACGAATCATATTGGGGGTAGTTGGGGGTAGGGGTTGGTGGTAGCGATATCGGAAGAATTCTAATTGGTTTTCGAGTATTACGTAACGATGGATGATACGATCGAAACGTCAACCTCGTATATACCTGTATAAATAATAGTTGAAAATTAGACGAGAAGGAGAATGATTCGCGAGACGTCTTCTTGGCTAGACGCCAGATAGATTTTTCTTCTTTTTCTTCTTCTTCTTCTTCTTCTACTTCTTCTATTTCTTTCTTTTCTTTTTCACTTTTTTTATCGCAGTACGATGGATTTTTAGTATCCTAAGAAACACGTAGCGAGAATGGTAACAACACGTTCTTCGTCACTTTTCGATTTGTTCAATGTTCAGAAACGTGGATATATATATATATATATATATATATATATATTCTTGCGGTTGTCGTAGTATCGTGGAAAGAATCGAGATGAATTCGACAAGGTTATTCGCGAGTAGATAGAGATAGAGATAGAGATAGAAATAGAGAGAGAGAGAGAGAGAGAGAGAAAGAAAGAGAGAGAGAGAGAGGAAATCTGGCATGCGAGTCAAGAGGAAGATATTGCCTCTTAGGTTTGTAATTTCGCTTGAATGTTGAATACGACGTATGACAAGCCCGAAACTACGAATTTCATTTCGATTTTTGCTCCGTGATACTGACGAACAAAAAAGGAAAGAAGAAATTCGGAAAGAAAATTTTGTTTTTAATCAATTAATCATTATTTATATTACGAAAGATAGGATAAGTAGTATTGTAAAGATATATATTGAAAATATTAATTGTAGTAATTGATAATACGGTCTTCGAGATGAGATGATCCCGATTTTTGGGAAGGAAATAGAAAAGAAGAAGAAAACAACAAATTTAGTAGATAGAAATAGACCTGATACTATCTATTCTCGGACTCTAGAGATTTTTGCTAATATTCTTAATAATATCATCCTTATTGCAAGCACCGTCCTACAATGTTCTTAATTACTTTTTCTTTTTTTTACTGATTCAATTCGTGAGATTGTTCATAATACAGTGAATGTACAATACATAGATGATTTAAGCCTTAAAGAAAACAAACCTAAAAAAGCTTTTAAAAAATTTGTCGATATGTAATGACACGATGGATGCTTCCGATGATATTCATAATTATTAATACAATTGCAACATGTTGCAATAACAACAAGAAAAGAAAGAAACAAAGAAAGAAAAAAAAGAGAAGACAAAAATCACTTGTCCAAAAAGGACTCGATAATCGAGTACTATTTTAAGAACAAGTCGTTTTAAGAACATCGTTTAAACATCAGAGTCAATAACTCGAACTCAGAACACTTTTTATGCTATCTACATATATTCCTAATCAACCTAAAAAGAGAATTACCATCGGATAAAATAGCTACGAAAAGTATCATGAAATGTAACACTTGTAGGACGGTCGATTCGCGTTAATTATAAAAGTAGTATCACCGAGAAACTTCGGTGACCTTATCACGCCGTATAACTACACCATAATCGACGATCCATTAGTGGAACTCCTAGAGAGAGATTAAGCGCGCACATATACACAAACTCCCTTCCTCCCACACACACGCACACACATAGATATAACAGAGACGTGTATACATACAGACGATGGAGGAAATCCAACGCGTCTATATGTCCTTCGTTACCCATTCGTGCGATGTGTATCGATCGGGCTGCACCGATAACTCTGAATTTACCCTCTCGTGGTCCATCTCTCTTTTCGTGATGGAGGTCAAGTTGGCTCGCCTGGAGCGCGTATGTAAGTACATACGTATTGGGAGGGTACGTACCCACGTACGTATTTAAGTATATATGTATATATATATATATATATATATATATATATATATATATACGTGTGTGTATACGTATGCGAATGCATGGTTCGTGTGGGTGTATGGATAGAAGGAATGAGCTTCTGCTGGAAGAGGGATAGAAAGGAAAGGAAGGAAATCGCGTGGGGCCGATTCCGACGTTCCCTTAGGGCGGCCAAAGTTCAAAGAGAATCGGAAAGTACGGCTGTTGACAAGATCAGCTTATGCATCGTTCGTGCCAACCTTTCCTTCCTTACGAGATCATCCTCTTTCCTACTCTCTCTCTCTCTCTCTCTCTTTCTCTCTCTCTCTCTTTCTTTCTCTCTCTTTTTTATTTTATCTCTATCTCTATCAATCTCACTCCTTTTTCCCTTCTTTTCTTTATATTTTTTTCCTTTCGTTCCTCCATTGATATCTCTTATCCTGTAACGCGAACATCGGAGAACTTTGGCATCGAACCAACAACATGTCAAGAAAAGGAAGAAGGGAGAGAGAGAGAGAGATAGAGAGGAAAGGACGTTACGTTCCCTCGCTTTGCCTTATCCCCCTTGTTGGATACTCCTTCCTTCTAAATCTCCTTCTATTTTAATAGATTTTACCAATTTTCTTTTTTCACTCTTCTCTCACCCTCTCTCCTCCCAGGATCGTTATCTTAAATGTTATCTCCAGTGATATTTCCATATTAGCTATATTTCATTGGCGATGATTCTAGTTGATCTAATTTCGAATGTATCACTTAAATTCACTTGGATATCTAGATGATTCGTAAGCACAATAGGGAGGAAAAAGAATTCGTACTTCGTATTCATGTTTGTGTATTCTATATGTATCGAAATATTCAGAGTAAGTAGGTTCGCTAGGTACTAATTATAAAATTTCATTCGAACGTCCAACGTTATGTTATACGTTAAGCAAAAGTTCGATTGGCTTTCGGAAATTTCATATTTTCGTAAAATATCGAGAAAAAAACCCTTCGTAGCTATTTCTACGTCAATATTACGTGTACGATCTTGATGTTCCGGTTCGCCAATCAAACTTACTGACGGACGACGGTTCGAGATTGTACGACGAGAATAGATATCATAATTACCCTCCTTTCCCTCACTTTCTTCCATCCTACTTTCTCATTTCCAATTCTCTCACCCTCGACCCTCAACCCTACTTCTATCATCCCTCCGTCGTTAAATATAGGTATTTACTTACGTACTTACTTACATTCGTTCGCACATAGCTTTCGATAGCGTTCGTCTGATTCGAGCTAACTTCAACTTAAATTTTAACGAACGAAAATCGTTCAAGCTCAAGTTCTCCGACTCCTTCGCGTCTTGTTTGTCTTGAAAAGTGCCTACCTAACTCCCCTCACACTCCATCCCCCTTTTAACTTATCTCATAGCGAATCCCCGATCCCGAACAAATTCTTTCCGTATACTATTCGATTAGAAAGAAAAATTCGATAGATTCTTTGCTATCCTCTTAAGAATCCTATATCTTTTGCTTTCTTTGTCAATAAATTTTTTTTCCTTTTTTCTTTTTCTGTTTCTTTTTCTTTATACTTAACTTCTTTCTCTTTCGTTGTTTGAAATATCGAAACTGGCAAACGAGAAGTTCATTCTCTTCGTTCTCTCTCTATCTCTCTCTCTCTCTCTTTTTCTTTGTTATTGCAGTTAAACGTAGTTTCGCGTAGGACGAAGTTTCTACTCGAATATCGCAGAATGTTTCCTCCTTAAACGATACCTTTGGTTTCTCTCAATTCGTTTATCCTTTCTTCCCCATTTTTCCATTGTTTGCACATTTATTTTCTTTTTTCCTTTTTTTTTTTTAATCGCTATATATCCTGATTCTTTGTGAAAAACTAATTTGTTCGCTTTATTTGCCAAGAATTACGATGAAATCGTAAATAAATAGAGTGAGAGTCACTCGAATCGGTCATCAATGGGAAAAAGAGATAGTGAATCAAGTTGAAATGAGAGAGAGAGAGAGAGAGAGAGAGAGAGAGAGAGAGAGAGAGAGAGAGAGAGAGAGAGAGAGGGAGGGAGCAAGAGAGAGATCAAATCCTTCTATTACACTTCGTGATCATCTCTGTTTTTTCTATTTTCTCCTATTTTCTTTTCCTCTTGAAGAAAGATTGAAAATTTTTAGAAAAACGTGTGAACGTATTTTTGTTTGCAAAGTAAAATAAAAATGATAAATTTTCTATGTAAACTTTCCGTAATTAATTTCCAGTGATATCAGATCAAATCGAAAGAGATTTTTCACAAAGAATTCGTGATAAATTTCTTTTCTTTTCTTTCTTTTTTTTTCTTCTTAATCTCTCTTTATCATCATACAAACTTTCTGTAGAACAACACTCCGCAAAACCCATTTTGATAATACACCCTGACACCTTTGATATAATGCCAAAGAAAGTTAAAGGATGAAAGGCAAGAAGTTAATTAAATTTCTGGCAGATGTTACCAGTGGAAAATAATATAACATGAAGATCATATTTGCATCGACCGTAAAATAGGTTCTCAGTGTTTAAATTAGTAAAAAAATATATATATGTATATACACATATATATTGATAAGGAAATCCTTAAAAATCATTTAACGATTACCTAGATGAAATTTTTTAATCGCGAAATACTAACCGAACTTTCTGATCGATTTTCTCGGACGTTGGATTGAACCTTCCTAGAGAAAAAAAAAGAAGAGAAAAGGAGAACTGAAAAGAAAAAAAATTTATCCGTAAAAGACGTAAAAAAAAAAAACAAAAAAAAAAGAATTATTAATTAAGTTATTAATTAAGTTATTAATAAAGTTCAATATTTTTGGACGTGCTTATATTATACAATCTTGTTAACGGGTTGGTTTTGTACTTACGATGTTATAACAAAATCGTAATCAACCTTTTAAATATCTTCTTTGATAATGATTCATTTAGAAAAATTACGGTTTGATTTGATTTTACGCAAACATTATTGACAAGAAATTGGTGAACTTATCGGAACAATGAAAATCAAGTGAGGATCGACGAAGGACAGCGAGATCTGATGCAAGAGTTATATGATGCATCAACGAGAAGGGTCCAGAGACGAAGAAGACGTATAGCGAGCGACTTTGCTTTCTGAGTTTGCTTTCGAGAGTAAGGGTGTTTGCGTGTGAGGCAGTAGGGTGAAAAATAAATACATTTACGTGCGCGATAAACGTCGGGAGACAACGATTGATGCGTTCAGACGTATAAAGGGACGGGGACACGAGGTAACCTTATTTGCTCTTGTTCTTTTTTTCCTTTCCCTATTTTTTTTTGCTTCTTTTTTGTTCTGCTTTTTTCCTTTCTTTTTTTTCTTCTGCTTTCTTTTTACGTATACATATATTCACGCATATATTGAAGTATGTGCGCTCGTGTGTGCGCTCGTGTGTGCACTCACTATGCAAATATACTTTACACAAACCCATCCATAACGAAAACAATAAAAAAGACAGTGCGAGTCCATTGAATTATTTAACTATCACACAGTAGTAGTAGGTGACTGACTAACAAATAAAAAACTGTCGATCCGTAAATTTAGAATGTTATGAAATTTTTAGAGATACATATTTGGAACGTATGTGTACGTGGGTATGCATGTATTACGTAAGTTCTCTTTTTTGTTTTGCGCTACACAGATTCATTCCAAAAGAGGGAAAATAAAATGATCGATGAAACGTTCGACTATATTTTCAATTTTATTTTGTAAATCGGTCGAGGAGGAGTGTTAGAAAAGGAGAATTTTTTGACGACGAAAATTATTTTCTTTAATTACGATGAATGATGATGTATAATTGTCTAAGTCCTTTATACGATTAGAAAAAAAGGTTTGAAATAAAAATTCTATCACGCGGAATGAACCTGAGCAAGCAGCAACAAAAAGAAAACAGTAAATTGCTCCACATATTTCGCGAAGTTTCATAATTTTCTGAATTTGCGGTTTGAGGAATCTTTGTTAACGTGTTACGTTCTAATAAAAATATCGTAACAACGAAATACCTATTGGAAGTAATACTTGCTAAAGGTTAAAAATAAAACCAAAAAGAAAAGAAAAGAGAATGTATTGAAATTAAATAGAACCTTAACAAAATGACTAGCCATAGATATTTAAACGATTTCAACAATTTCAACGAATTTACTTTTCATCTTCATAAGACTAACGCTATTAGGAAAAACAAATTCAAAAATATGTACACACACACATATATATATATATATATATATATATATATATATATATATCATTCAAATCTTTTACTCGTGTTTTACTGAAATAAAATAAAAAGGAAAAGAAAAATAGACAAACAAAAACAAAAGAAATGTCCACGCGTTATCTGTGCATAGTAATAAGGTGAAAAAGATTTTTTTTATTATATTTTATCTGAAATATAACTACTGGGATATATATACACACGCATATATATATATATATATATATATATATATATATATGTCTGTATGTATGAGACAACGCACGATTTAGATTCAAATCTCTACTTTTCTTCGAGTTTCCATGGTGCTACTCGCATGCCGTAATACAATCTTGAAATATTAAAAACTGCCATAGTATATATACATATATATGTATGTATGTATGTATATATGTACGATATGCATATTTACATACACATACTTAAGATTCATTTAATATATAGTATATATAATTAAGATTAAGCGGATCTTAAGAGAGAAATATACGGATGGATGATTTTAGATAGAAAAGTAGAAAGAGACAGACAGATTCAGAGAGGGAAAGAAAGTGACGAAATAATAGGAAAAGAGAGAGAGAGAGAAAGAGAGAAAGAGAGAAAGAGAGAAAGGGAAACACAAAGAGACAGAGATAAATAGACAGACAGATAAACAGAGATATGAGAGAAAAATGTGTTTTCTGTACATTTGTGAGACGAGAATAATAGTATTATAAGGATATATTAGCGAATTAATGATTACAGTAAATGAATATGTATAAAAATACATATACATATAGTTATACATGGTCTTTCATTTAAAAACCGAATACCTACAAATATTTTCCTTTGGATTACATCGTTATAAAAGAAAAAAATATTACATGGACATAGTTGCATCATTCGAAAGGAAAAAAAAAAAATTGAATACAATGGGTCATTTTTTTAATGATATCGAGGACATCGGTGTTTCTTTATTTATATATTTTTCTCTTTTTTTAATGGAACGGTATTCTCTCTTTATCATAATTTGATAGCTCATAAAATATGAAATTCCTACCAAAGAAGAAACATATTCGATATGTTTCATATTTACGTATTTCAGTTGAAACTATTATTTTCCAAATTATAACAAATGTTCGTAATTATGTCTTTCCTTCGTATCAATATATTTTCTAAGACATATATAAAAACATACTGTGATATTGTTTCCACAGTATATTCTATTGGGATTATAATGGAGGAGTATAATGGAGTATGCATTATCGATCGATCAAAAATCCGCAATGAGAAGTGTAAAAGTGTAAAAGATTGAGGATAATTAAAATTTAATTGCTAGATAGCGAATAGTCGAATTATTGAAGAGTAGGATAACGGGAATGGGGATCTTATTATCTTATTTTATCGATGGGATATTAATCGCTGAGAAATATCTAAAATTATTGACGAAAATGCTAACAATTCTTGTTAGAGAATGTATCATCTGCTGTTCGCACTACGACGTGCTATCATCATGATGGATTCTCAAACTCATTCCGCAGAGTAAAAGAATTTTTAAATGAGAATTTTTTTTCTTTTTTCTTTTCTCTTTTTTCTCCTCCTTTTTTTTTTTTTGAACATCACGAAGACATTATGGCCTGCCTTGATCATCTTAGACTTAATACTTTTAGATTCGTTTTTTACTTTGCACTTGCTTTCTTTTTTCTTTGTTCTTTCATGCTTTTATGTCGAGAAAGATAAAAAATTATGTCCCTCACTAACGATCAATTATCTTGCGCAAGACATGAAAAAAAATATTGTGTCGTTAAAACGTGCGAACTTGGAAAGTTAACTCTCAGTCGATCTTAAAAGGTTCGTTTAGAAAATGTGATGACGCAAAAGGAAATTCATTTCGAACATTTATTATATTCAATTTGCAGAATGATAAGATGTGACTTAAAAAAAAAAAAGAAAAAATAAAGGAAAAAAATAAAATAAAAAGAAGATACCGATGACTTTATTACCTTAAAAAAAGAAAAAAACGACTTGTGGTATTCTATCGTAATTCTTCTTTTACGAACGGTGCAAGCTTCGTTCCTTAAAATTTTTTTCTTTACAACGCGATTCATAAAAAACAAAAAGAAATATTTAGGTGTTCGATCTAAAATGAGAAACTCAAACTCTATATACAGATTGGGAAGTAATATGTGTGATAGCCACGAGCCCTGACGCATATACAAAAGGACACGCATGTTTATAAGTACGTGTATTGATGTAAGAACGTCATTTGATCGTGGTTTATAGTTTTGCATTGTGGGTATGTATATAAGATATTTATAGATAAACTGTATGATTACCAATACTCAGCATGATTTGATAATAATGATAATAAAAACGGTGATAATAATAATAATAATAATAATAATAATAATAATAATAATAATAAAAATAAGAATAATAATAATAAGAATAATGTGTCTGTGTGAAAATTTCGGGGTTCATTTTGTTAACTTACCATAGTAACGTCATCTATTTTTGAGATACTTCGAACAAATATGTTGACGCGGACAACCGCGGGCCCATCTAACATGGCAAACAGAACAAAAAGAATTAATCAATCGCTGAGCAAGTAACAATCGAATTATTCGATATGGTTAAAGAAAATAATTTTTTAACGACCACGTTCAACGAGTGTGTTTGCTCTTCTTATTGGCTTGCTTTTTCCTAAATACAAAAAGAAATAAAGAAATAAGTAGAAGAAGAAGAAATAGTAGAAGAAGAAGAAGAAGAAGTAGTAGTAGTAGTAGTAGTAGTAGTAGTAGTAGTAGTAGTAGTAGTAGTAGTAGTAGTAGTAGTAGTAGTAGTAGTAGAAGAATAATGAGGGAAGAAATATGAAGATGATGAAGTATAAAAAAAAGATTTAAAAAAAAGGATGCGATTGCATGTGATATTTTATACGTATCATGTTTAAAACCATCAGGAAAACGCATACGCGTTTACATTTACTTACGATTCGCTTTTTCTTTTACTTCTTTTTTTTTACATATATGCTGAAAATCTTTCGTTTCTTTCTTTTATATGTTAATAATATATTAATATCTTTAATTAACTTTATATTAATTTTTTTATTTTACTTCATTTTAATTAATTAATTAATTTATCTTTTTCCTACATAGCATATACGTACACATATATAATCATCATCATCATCATCATCATCATCATCATCATTAATGCATCGCGTTCTTTATCGTGGTAGTCGACGAAGCGACACTTTCTTCCTATGATGCTTTACTTTTTATTTGCTCAAGAAGTCAAGTGGTCCCATTTAATGTCCCTCCTTAACGAGCTGCTTCTTCGGGCGCGAGAAATGAAAATTAAGATGTTCTGGCGAGGAAGCGCGAATGGAAGAGAAAAAAAAGAAATAGAAGAAAAAAAAGAGGAATAGGAGAAGAAGAAGAGGAAGAAGAAGGAGAAGAAGAAGAAGAAGAAGAAGAAAAAGTAGAAAAAGTAGAAAAAGTAGAAAAGGAAGTGCGAGAGAAGATCAGGCTAAAGGGGTACAATAGGATAGAGGATATAGGATTGGGGTGGTACGATGGTGAATTGAATGGGTATATGTGTGCGTTGTGCGTGATGATGATAGGGGAAAAGAAGGTAAAGTGAAAAGAGGAAAATATGAAGAAATCGCTTTGAGCTTCGCTCGGCGTAGTAAGTATCGATTTCCCGGCAATAATCGAAAATCTTTTCGATATTCGAAAATAAAGTTGTCAGGAAATAAGACAGAGAGATAGAGAGAGAGAGAGAGAGAGAGAGAGAGAGAGGGAGAGAGAGAGAAAGAGAGTGAGAGAGACATATAAGAAGAAAAAGGGAGGAAAAGTTGAACGATAACGCGTACGAAATGGAACGCGAGGGAGTTGATGAAGAATATAGCGGAAAAAAGACGCGACGATGATGGCGGAGAAATGCAAAAGTTCGTGCTCGTTATGAAATTTTGATTTGGATCTAGCTAGACGTTTTGGTTTCATTCATGAATAAGCTTGTTGGTGGTAGTTAGAAGTGATGTTGTCGGTCGTTGGTGATGATTATGACGATGGTGGTAAGAGGTAACGATGGGCTGAGTGGTGGGATAGGATGGGTTGAATTGAACTGAGCTGAGTCGAGCTGAGCTGAGCTGAGCTGAGTTGAACTGAACCGAGCTGAACTGAACTGAACTGAACTGAACTGAACTGAACTGAGAGTTGAGTTAAGTTAAGTCGAGCTGAGCTGAGCTGAGCTGAGTTGAGTTGAGCTGAGCTGAGCTGAGCTGAGCTGAGCTGAGCTGAGCTAGGTTGGGTTGGGCTAGGCTAGGCTAGGCTAGGCTGGGCTGGGCTGGCGCGGCTTCGCCGCCTCGTTCACTAACGTCGTCGCATAATGAATTCTAGGTTACTCCGCTAACTCGCAATGAGCAAATCGATAATCCCGTAGGAAATTAACTGGCAACGAACAAATCGATAATCGTTGCTCGAATGCCCGGAGGAAGAAGATACAGATCGACAGAATAAATTAAATACCTAGGACAAATTGATAAATATATAAACTCGGGGGAATGGACTTGGTAAGAAAAAGGAGATAGAGATAAAGAGAAAGAGAGAGAGAGAGAGAAAGAGAGCGAGACAGAGAGAGAGAGAGAGAGAGGTGGAACAAGAAGGTAGATAAAGAAAAAAGCAAGAAAGGTGATGAAAAGGGTTTCGTCGATATCGACGATCACTTTCGCGATTACTAGTGACGATCCAGGGATGTATTCCAAAAAAAAATGTATATATATATATGTATGTGTATATGTTAAACAAAAAAAGAAGTAACAAACTAGGTCGGAACGAAGAGTTTATAAATTTACCAACTTGAAAACTTGCGTCCTTCCCTATCTTTTCTTTTTTTTTGTGTTTCTTTTTTTTTCTTTTTCTTTTCTTTCTTCCTTTTAAAGAGCGAAGCTCGAAGAGTTTTTATATTTTATGTACGAGCGCACCGGAAATGACTATCTGAAGGGATATGGATCCGTAAAATATTTAAGGGATGTTTTCCCGTTATCGACTGAGTGACCTATGTTTAAGGAACAGCATTTAGATACTAAATTATTCCCATTTTTCTACTAGCACGTATTTTCTTCTCTTGATAAAATTTATCGATGAAAAAAAAGCGAGGATAAATGTGATAAGCGGAAAAGTTGAAACACGTTTTTATGGCACGACCTTCGAAGGTCGTTAAAACGCCGTTCGTTGATTCGAGAAATGATAAAGAATCGCGGATTACGAATAGAGTAGTCGATCAGGATTATCGTTTAGAAAATGTCGATCGAGAAAAATTCTCGATGCTTCTGTAGGATTGTTTTTTAATCGTCGACAATTGTCGCAAATTATTTATACCCTATGAATATTATACCTCGAGAGATTGCGATTGTCGCATCGGAAAACGATATAAATTTGTGCTCACGTTTTTATTTATCATTAGTCATTCGTTAGATAAAAGTGAATAGGAAAAAAAAAAGAAAGAAAAAGCTACGTAATGGCGTGTCGGGAAAATATTTTACAAGAAACAGTACAGTGTTCCCGATGTTATGATAAAATATACTCGTGGTATGTGACACGCGAATGTTACATTTTCTTTAAGAAGAAAAAAAAAGAAATAAAAAAAAAAGAAATAAAAAAAAGTAAGGGGAAAGAAACTGTATTTTTTCTTTCTCTTTATCTTCCACCCTCCTTTTCTCCTTATCGCCAAATACCATTTACGAGGGATGACAATTCCTGTCGGCGTTTTCTTTTTCTTTCTTTTCTTCTTTCTTTTCCTTTTTTTTTTCGATGACGATATTTTTGTTGCTAAGGGGAAAAAAGAAGAAAAAAAAAAATAAAGAAGAAAAAGAAAAAGAAAGAAAAAAAAAATCACTCGGCTTCGCTCGTGTCGACGTGACACGATCGATTAAATCTTATCGCGAGTCCTACGAGCCCGTCATATACGTTTTATCGGGATAACAGTTTGCTGCGCTACTACTTTATAATCTTTATTAATATTCGCGATCGAGAAAGTTATTTTTATTTGTCTCTCTCTCTTTTTTCTTTTTTTTTTTTTCATTCAACGAGAAATAGAACGCACGACGGTACATATTGTGTATATACAGTGTCGCTTGGTTACGCTAATACGATCGTTTCGAATCGTTGTAGTCGCAGTTGTAGTACGAGTTACGCGAATATCTCCAAATATCTTTCAATCGGAGTATCAAATCGATATTATTCTGCCTATATTTTATATAGTACGAAGGATAGAAATATACGAACGTAAGTGTTGTTCGTACGAGAGAGGAAATATTATTTCCGATTGGAGGAGACTCCGAATCGTAACAGTCGAATGTATTGAAAAATCGATAGTTAAATTAACGTATGCATTTTAAACGTATAGTCAATTCGTCGCAGCGATTATTGTTCATTAACGATTTTAATTTTGATGTAGATATTATAAATTGAACGTCGATGTATATTTGATGATTTTAACGTTTTTTAACGTTTAAATTAACGCTATTCGTTCCATTATTATTCAATATATACGGAGTACGTAGATATTTACGTTCGCATAAAAGGATCTCTCGTTAAAAACTTTATGGCGTTTCGATGAGACGAAAAGAAAAAAAGAGAGAGAAAAAAATAAGAAAGAGAGAAGGGGGAGAAGAAAAAGAAAAGATTGACAATTGATTTTGATTAACGTCAGAAAATGGAAGCGTGGGACGTTTTCCGTGAATTAAATTCGGGATTAACTGCAAGATCGTAAAATCTTGAGGGGAAAACTTGCATAACCGTTCACGTTCTCGTTTTAAATTACATTTCGATCGAGGGGAAGAAAATTGAATGCGTTAAGACGACGTGCGTCGTGTCAGCACAGCTTATAGTTATTTACCGATATGATCGAAAGAGATAGGAGTTAACGATCGATTGATTTCCAATTAAGACTTGTTTGAAATTATTCACGTTTACGCGTCTTACATCATTTATATTTTATGTTAATGAATATACGTATAAATTAATTGTCATTTTAGATTAATTGTTCTTTATCTATTTACTTTCGTGTACATATACACAAATTTACATATCTGACAATTTACATATTTAATATTAAATCTTTGTACATCGTCTTAACATTAAATGAATGTTCTAAGATTTTCTCGAAATCTGTGCACAGTGTATGCGAGCCAGGCGTATCGTCCTGAACCATACAGAGTGTTTAAATAATATTTCGCCCTACACGAACCAGGACAAGACGTCGGACACGCGAATTTAGTCGATAACGAGAGGAACACACGTACATCCTTTAATCCTGATGATCGAATCTTTCCGCTTTTTACATTTTCTTTCTTTACTTCTGCTTTTCACTTTTCTTTCTTGGTCCGAAAGTAGAATTAAAAAAAAGAGAGAAAAGAAAAATGGCCGAACGCTTAATTCCTCGGATAGTATCGTATTGTTTTCTAATTCGTAAAAAATAATTATGAAAAAAAGACTTTTGACCCGTTTGCGAAGAATTCATATTATTGTTTAAATTATTATTATTCATCCTTTCATTTCTGCATTGTAAATAGGAATATCATCAAAGATATGAAACTGATATAATAGTATAGGATTTCAGCATGATTTTCGAGATAAAAATATTATCTTTTCGTGACTTTCTTTTCTCCCAATAAACACTTTTTAATTTAATTCTTCGAATTAGATCGAAATACGACAGGGAAAGAATTTTTATAAAGATGTTAATGAGAATGTAGTTCATTTTTTTGTTTATCGTTTTTATTGAACAATTTTGACGCTTGGTGCCCGTTTTCAAAGAAAAATATCGTGCAAGAATAACGTTTTGTGAAGTCTCTTTAAGCTGCATACTAATTTACGGTGCACGAAATTTTCTGTGTTAATTATCTGGGTCTACACAATCAATAAATCTGGATCTAATTTAACAATCTAATTTAACAACAATCTTCGATGTTCTAAATTCTATCACAGAAGGTAATACACATCTTTAACAAGAGCAATGAAGGGTTTCATATTTCGAAGAAAAATCGATTTGGACACTGTTTTTCTCAATACTTAATTAACAAAAAGAAAAATATAGAAACACGACTAAAATCGTTCGACGATTTGACGAACAATCGAAATTAAAAAAATCATTAATTTGATTTCACGTTATGAAATTAATTCTACGAACATAGCACGAACGAGAAAAGAATCGAGAAGAATCCTTATCGACGATAAGAAGGATCGGTTCTTCGAGGAAAAATTAAATGGCGTCCTTGAAAAATTTGAGAGATTCGTGAGATAAGAAATTACCGTTTGACGAAAAAGAGAACGATTCTTTTGGGAATAAAAACTAAGTTAAAGTCTCCGTATATTTCGCTTTGCGGAATGACGTCCTCTCTCCCCTCTCTCTCTCTCTCTCTCTCTCTCTCTATTTTTTTCTATATATATATATGTGTGTGTGTCTGTGTGTGTGTGTGTGTATGTGTGTGTGTGTATGTGTGTGTATAACACAGATATCTATGTAGCCATCGCAAAATAGAATTTCTATCGTATGCAAATTGAACTTTATGGAACTCTATATCTCGGAAATCCTTACGTACATACACATACACACGCACATATATATACATATAGATATACACCCACACAAGCACAAATATGCACATAGAAACGCATACGGACTAAGCTTAACCGGCTATGTTGGTTATGTTCCTAGTGAGAGAATAAGCGACCGTGCGTCAATGGATCCGACCTAGTTACCGAACGACGGCCTAAGACGACGACAACGATTCGAGAGTTTTCATGTCCGAAAACATTTCCAGTCTGTGTTTTACACTTCTTTCGACGATTACCAACACCAATCTGCTAATATTATTATCTACAGCTTGCAATATATCTAACTAGATCTCGAAGATGTTTCAATTCAAAACTCGTCATTATTTAAATAATATCTTCTTATCGAATATAGTAAAATTATTATGTTTTGAAATATGTTTTTTAATGTGAACGAATGTAATAAGCTTGATAATGAATACGATCTCTCTCTCTCTCTTTTTTATTAACTTTTCACAACTTTTTTCTTTTTCTGAAACATGCTACTATATATATGCATATAATATTCAAATACTGTCGGACTCGTACGAAGAAATATAGTACGAGAGGAAGAGAGAGAGAGAAAGAGTGAATTTTCGCGTTCGAAAACATCGAAAGCTAGAAGAAAATCAAGGAAAACCAAGTCGCTACCTTTGAAAGAGCCCGCGTACTGGCTTCGTTTCTCCATTTTTGCCCTCTACGTGTCGGTTTCACGACGTTTCTTTCACATTTCTTTCCCCTTTCTACTGCTCCCCCAACTCTCCTTTCTTTCTCTCCTTTTTTGCTTTTCTCCCCTTCTTCTTCTTCTTCTTCTTCTTGCTCTGCTTCTTTTTTCTTGTTTTTTTTCGAATTTTCTTTCAGAAAATTCGTTCGACCGACCGACCATTCGCACAAATTCTGAAGAACTCTAATAAATGAAAAGAGAGAGAGAGAGAGAGAGAGAGAGAGAGAGAGAGAGAGAAAGAGAGAGAGAGAAATAGAAAGAGAAGAAGAAGAAAAAGGAAGACAAAATGGGAGTTGATTAAACCAACCTTAAGATTCTTCGTTCAATGATATATATGATATAAATGTATATATGTATATGTATATCGTTTATTAAACGATATTACTCTCGACCAGAGAAAAATATATATATATATATACAGTATCAGGTTAATTGTTATTATCAAAGGGGTTGTATTTTTTCTTCTCTTTTTTCTTTTTTCTTTTTTTAAATATCCGCTTGGAGAAAGCACGGAAATCGTCGTTAGAGCGAGAGAACGACATTTTTCATAATCCTTAGACGTAACACGTTCTCCTGCTTTTTAATTAACTTTAATAACGAACCTCCCCCCTCCATCACTCCTTCTCCCGTAACACCCTATCTCTTGTCCCTTCGTTTTCTCCTTCGAAGTTATTCGAGTTAATCGAGAATGATAATTTTATCGGTTAATAAATCCGTAATAATCCACGCGATATTACGTTAACTTAACGTTAAATTACGGGAGGGTAATTACGAAAAGACGAAGTCGGTTCTTACGATCGTTAAGAGTCGAATGCAAAATGTTCCGTACGAATGATCATCGATTGCCGTTTTATTTTTGCGGTCGAACATGGGATATTTTACGGCGAACTGATCAAGAGAGACCGAACGAACGGTTTTCCTCATTCGTGGCTCATTGCTCTCCCTAGATGCAGCTTGTAGAATAACATCAAGCATTTAAACGTGTTAAGAGCTGTGAAAAGTCCTTGGGAGTATTTAAATTGAAGATGGGAAGAATATACGTGATCTCGATCTATGAAAAATCACGTTAATCAAACTGATATCAATTAGATTATATGATTTTTTAATCATCGAAAAGCATACAGTATAAAGTTGTTTGATTGATTGATTGATCGATCGATCGAAAATTTGTTTCTTGGAAAAAAATTAAATAATCGATGTGAGTTAATCGAAGAAGAGAATATGTAGAACGTTAGATCTTGAATTGGGACGATCAAGGGGAAAAAATTGAAGGAAATAATGATGGAAAAGATGATTAATAAGAGATTCGTGTTTCATTAATATACGGTTAATATCCGGTATCCATCGAGATAAAAATATGAGAAAATAGTTAAGTATTTAGTATCTTTTTTTCTTTCCCTTCTCTCTCCTCTTTGGAAGAACGAACGTGTTATGTAGCTTGTCTTACGTTTTTTCCCCTCTTGCGGCAGAAAATATGTACACATATGGTGTGTGTATATATACATATATATATATATATATATATATATATGTATATATATATGTATGTATGTATATGTTTATACATAAAACATACCTGCAATATAACGTATTTATGATATTTGTCTATAATACGTATAACGTAATATTATATAAGCTTGTAACGCCACATGCCTGCGTCTATGCTAGAATGCTAAACTTCATTAATAATAATAGTAACGGAAGGGGTCAGGGGGTTTTATTCGGGCGGGGGTGTTATATTTTCGATCGTGGTGGAATCTAACGTAAAAGGATAAATAATATCTACGCATATAAATTCGTGAAAATAAGGGTAGTACGTTGGTGGTTGTGGTGTGATGGTGTTGGCATTGGTGTTGGCTGTAGTAGCAACGCTAGTAACTATGGTGCACCTGTTTAAAGAGAAAAAGAAGAAAGAAAGAAAGAAAGAAAAACGAAACAACAATAACAAACAACAAACAACAGTAACAAAACACAAATTAAAAAATTACGAAAGTATCAAAAATATTTAAAAAGAGAGTGGCAGGTGAGTTATTGCTGCGAGGGGTAGCAGTTGCTGAGGAGTTGTTTCATAAGAGGACAAGCTATATAATATTTCGGGCCGGTGGCTTGTGCTGTTGTTGTGGAGTTGGGGGTGTCAAGGCGTCTCCAAGTAGAGCCCCAAAAAAACCTACTACATATTGCTACGTAATGCTTTTCCTTTTTGCTTGCTGCTTCTTGTGCCTACGTGTTGATAAATGTCTTGCGAAGAGTGAGTAAGTAAAGTTTCGAAGGAAAAAAGAAAAAGAAAGAGCAATAAGTAAAAAGAACGAACGAATGAATTAAAAAGAAAAGAGATAAATAAATAAATAAATAAATAAATAACTAGAAGAAAGAAAGGGAAAAAATAAATGGAAGACATTAAAAGGGAGGACACCCGCCAAGAAAGTCAACAGTTTTCGTTACTTTTCCCTTTTATTTCTTTTTTTGTTCTTTTTTTTTTGTTTTCCGTATTATCTTTTTTTATCTCATTTTTTTTTAGTTATTTTTAGTTTTGTGTTCGTCTTGTTTCGTCTCGTTTCGCCGCCTGTTTGTGTTTGCTTATTCGTTTGCGAAACGAACTACGACGATTCGTAGGATGGTTTATAAAGTGACTCGTTGTTTGTTCTAAGGATTTGTTTTGTTTGTTTGTTTTTTTTTTATTGTTTTTTATTTCTTTTGAATATTGGTCTTGTGCATACTTACCATCTTGATGTCACTAATTGTCGCGATGCTTCGCACAAACAGGTTTACCCGGACAATGGCCGGCCCATCTAAGGGCAAAAACAATAAAACAGACCCCCTTTTAGTTCAATCGGCTCTATTTTCAATCAATATCATACTCTACTTTTTGGTGTTTTTTGGTTGTTAGTTAGATAGTTAGTTAGTTAGTTAGTTAGTTAGTTAGTTAGTTAGTTAGTTAGTTAGTTGGTTGGTTAGTTTAGTTTAGTTTAGTTTAGTTTAGTTCAGTTTAGTTTGTTTGTTTGTATGTTTGTTTGTTTGTTTGTTTGTTCAGTTCTCTTACATTCTCCATTTCGTTCACGGGCTCTTAAAAAGTCCTGTATTTTTTCACTCAACTCGCGAAATTCTTCGTGCGAACGATTATAAAATCTTTCTCTCTGTCGTTTCTAAGTGCGCGTAGAAATCGTTCCTTCCTTTCCTTTTTCTTTCTTCTTTTTTCTTTTTTTTCATTTTTCTTTTTTACAATTAAAAATACGCACGTAATCACTTTTTATAAACGCACAAAATATCTGTGTATTATATATATATATATATATATATATATATATATATGTAAATAAATATATGTATATAGACTGTCGGACAAAAAAAAAAGAAAAAAAAAGAAAATAGATGGCGTACAATTCTCTCAGAGGCTTTTATTATTTTTCTTTGTTTTGTTTTTTTTTCTTTCCTTTTTTCTCGTTTTTATAAGCGACGAGTAGAAACGCCTTGAAAAGTGTGCCTCGGATAAAAAGAAAATCAAAGGAAAAAAAAGAAAGAAAAAAGAAAGAGAGAGAGAGAGAGAGAGAGAGAGAGAGAGAAGAAAGAGAAGAGAATAAATATACATATCTATATACAGATATATACGTACACACATGTATATATGTATATTTATATATATATACATTGTATCCATACGAATTCACATGGCCGTTATAATCATGTATACGATACTGTATAAAAAAAAAGAAAAAAAAATAAAAGAAAAAAAGAGAAAGAAAAAAAAACAATTTTTAAACTGTCCTTCGTCAAATTCGTTCAATATATAAATATATATAGATATTTATTCCAAGCTTTTCTTTTTTTTTTTTTTTCTTTTTCTATTTTTTTCATGACCTGCCATAACTTAAACCATCTTGTATTTTTATAAAAAATAAAACGGGTTAGGCGGTCATAAGGGAACCCAATGACGTAGATATCCCAAGTAGTACTTGGAATTTCGTATCGGCGGATTAACCCATTGGATTCGACATTAATTAGAAGGATAGAGAAAAAACCTTTCACCTTCTTTTTTTTTCTTGCATTCTCCTCTTTCTCCTCTTTCTCCTCTTTCTCCTCCTCCTCTTATACCTCTTTCTCCTCCTCCTCCTTCTCTTTTTATCGCGTAGAAAACCCGCTCCACAAAATCGTGACGATGAAAAATTAGTCGAGTGTTCCGTTCTATTTGCTATTCCAAAAGCACGATCGACGAGCCGATTTACAACGAATCAAAGGTTTAACGAAAAAAATCGTCGTCATCGTCATCGTCATCGTCATCGTCATCGTCGTCGTCATAGTCGTAGTCGTTATCGTCGTCCTCGTAATATCTCTCGATCGATGTTAACTCGTCAATGGACGATATAAATTTATTTTATTTTTGTCTTCTTCCTCTTTCGTTCCTTTTTTCTTTCTTCTTCTTCTTCTTCTTCTTCTTCTTCTTCATCTTCATCTTCTTTTTCTTGCCATTTAATGTTAGAAATATTATTAATACCGAAGTTAAATCGATAAATGAACTTCGTCGTAGAATCTAATTAGTAGCCAAGTAAAGTACGAGATTTATGTATATCTTTTTTCTCCCTTTTTTTTTCTAAAATAATTTTTCTTCTTTCCTTCTTCATCTTCTTCTTCTTTTTTTTTCTTCTTATTTCTCATCTTCGTCCTCTTCCTCCTGCTCTTCTTCTTGCATTAGTTTTTCCTGGACGACGAGATCGCTTGATGAACTTGAGAGAGCAAAAAAAAGATAAAAAAAAAATGAAAAAAAAAACAATCCAACGACTGAAAAACGGAAGAGACATCGATCATCGATCGGTACGTAGGTATTAACGATAATTTGTTAACCAACTTCGATAAGCATCGTTGATGATTTATCCAATACATAAATTATAGATCATCCATGAAATATAATAGTATTAAACAGGAAACGATAAACAAACCGATCGTGGAAGTCCGAACAATTGGGGAACGGAAATATGATTCTGTATAATGTCTAACGGTATCTATTACCTATTATATAACCCAAAGGCTAATATGTTCGTAGAGATGTGAGATAGATAACGCATTCGTAGTTCCTTTCACGTCGACTTTAGCCTAATTTCAACGGTTCGTAGGACAAAATTAAAAGGGGAAGACGGTCGCTCTAATTTCACGATTTCGTCCTATGACAATGACTAACCTATTAATTTGACGACGAATTCTCGCGATTTTCTTCGTACGATTTTTTTTTTTTCTTTCTTTTTACACGTCGACATTCAAACTCAAAAAATAATACGTACATAGGTAGGTAAGTAAAGTACTTACTTACTTAACGTACTTATAGGTCGTACAAAAAACGTCAATCGACTGAATCTTTCTTTCCTTTTTTCTTTTTTTTTGGGGGGGGGGGAGAGAAGATTGGATTACGTGATCTATTAAACCGTGGTCTTGTTTAACGTCCTAATGTCTTCCGAGGATCTCGAAGTAATTAATTTGAAATTACCGTCAAAATGTCGATTTGTCGCGACAAATATCTATTTTTGTTCTTTTTTCTACTTAAAAGAATTATTAAAATATGAATGAAAATGCATTAAAGGTAGGAAGACGGATGTAGGGGAAACTTGAGCCCTTATACGTTTTAGGGTTCGCAAAAGGAAAGCGGAGAGAGAGAGAGAGAGAAAGAGAGGGAAAGGGACCAAGCCCGCGGAAAACTCTCTCAACCTTTTTGAAATATTTACGAAATATAAACGGACGGTAAAGGTCGAGAGAGTATAAGACCTTTGCCTTTCATATCGCATTTGGCACGCTGCCTAATGCTTTATAAAACGATCTTTCTACTTTTACGTCATTTCTCATAAACCACCGTTACGTATGTATGTATGTATGTATCTATTTATGTATGTACATTTCGCGTTGAGCCTATTTCACGTTGTGTTTCATTCCACCTACGGGATTTTGCAAGATCTCTCCTAGGGACGAAGTGATACACGTATATATGCATGTATTTTATTGTATTTTATTATATGTATGTACGTATGTGTAATACATGTATGCATGTATGTATGTAGG
Organism: Vespula vulgaris; assembly: GCF_905475345.1. Classification (NCBI taxonomy): domain Eukaryota; kingdom Metazoa; phylum Arthropoda; class Insecta; order Hymenoptera; family Vespidae; genus Vespula; species Vespula vulgaris. The sequence goes on along the minus strand of NC_066593.1, from coordinate 4,352,973 downwards.
TTTTTTTTTTTTAATTCGTATGTATGTATGTATCATTGTACGTGTTTTATTGTACTGTACGTATGTAGCTATATATCGTAAATTTATACATACATACATACATACATCTGGCACACGTTCGGACTATATTAGGTAAACAAAGTTCTACAAACATTATGCGCGCCCACGTACGTTCTATATTTTTTTTCTTTTTTCTTCTTTTCTTTCTTTGTTTTTGTTTTTTTTTTGTTTCTTTTTATTTATCTCTTTTTTTCTCGTTCGATCTATCTCCACGTACGAATACATATATATATATATATATATATATATATATATATATATGTATGAAAAAGAAGAAAAAGAAAAAAAAGCGAATAGAAATTAAAAGGTAACGATGGAATTGTTAAAAAGAAAAATAAAACGATACCAAAAAGAACCGTACGTGCTTAAAAATAAAAATAAATTTAAGGGCTCTTCAAAATTTATTTTCAAGTAATCTCCATGCGAAAATTCATCCTAACTATCTTGTAAAAGATCCGATCTTAACGTCGTTGGAATAGAAATCCGTCTGGAGTAGATCCCGTTTTAATCCTATTAAAAAAATGCTTCCCTTATTTTATTTTACACACACATATATATAATTTTAATTTTAATTTTAATGAAATTTTAATACCCGGTTTACACGAATATAGATACTCAAAATGAACATTTTATCGCGATAGAGAGAGATCGATCTTAATCTCGTTAGAATAGATTCGTCTAATGCACCTCTCTCTCTCTCCCTCTCTCTCCCTCTCTCTCCTCCTTTTTTCTTTTTTTTTTCTTTCTTTCTCAAAGCTCGATCCCGATTCTTGGTTCTATGCGACGCTCGCACTATGCCAAAAGATCGTCGTCTAAGATAATAAATGATATAATCGCGAAAAGCGAAAGGCCTTAAGTAAGGGGCGGCTTCATTGCATTGATACACAGATAAGGTAACCATGGCGCTGTACCATGACTCCCTCGAGATTTAGCTTCGCAATTTTCTGAAAGAGCGTTTGATGTTCTTTTCGCACAAACCCTATCTACGTCGGTACACGTAGCTAGGATTACGAGGGGTTGTATAAAGTGCTCCTCTCCCTCTCGTTAAGAGAGAAGAGAAAAAAGAGAGAGAGAGAGAGAGAATGAAAAAAAGAGAAAAGAAAAGAAAAGAAGAGGAGAGAGAAGAGGAAAGGAGAGCTGGAAGAATGAGTGGAAGAAAAAGAAAGAAGAAAAACGAAAGAAAAGGCAACCTTCTCTCTCTCTTTCTCTCTCATATTCCATCTTTCACGCTCTTTCTCTTGCTCCAGGTGAAAACGAGGTAGAAATTCGTTCCATTTCTCGCACGGAGAAATGTAGATACCTTCGATGAGAGGTTTTTGTGGGAATTATTGAAAAAAAAAGGAAGGAAAAAAAAGAGAAAGAGACAGAGAGAGAGGAAAAGAAAAGAATTGGAAAGTAGAGTAGAAGGTGAATGCAAAAGGAAAATGAATATGCTCTTTGGCGGACTCACGTTTACGTAATATTGATGCGTACGATCGAAGCAATTGAGAACTTCTATTTCCTGATAAATCTAGATCGAACGGAATCAGTTGAATGTTGATCGTAATCGGTATCGTCGGAATTAGAAAGTCGTGATAAGATGGTGACTTTAAATTGGAAGACATTTGACGTTGTACTAGCAATTCTAATCGGGAAATGGGAAAGAAAATGAGAACGGGTTACGGAATTTCGATTTGCATGGATGCAAAGAGCATTTAGATTTCGTTTTCGAAAGTCCTTCTCAATCAGCTTTCTTTTCCTATTTAAATTATACACACACATGCATATATATATATATATATATATATATATATATGCATGTGTGTATGTACTCTTAGCAAATTACATATATGTAGTTAAATACATATAAGTAATTGCTAAGCGATTGATATAAAACAGTTTGTTAAATTATGAAAATGAAGTATACTGACAAATTTGTCAATGCCACTTGAATAATTTTCAGATCGATATTGAGTACATTATGTCGACAAGTAATATATCGTGATTATTCGAGTGTATGTATGTACTTAATGAATTACTATACTGTTGTTAACTATACGTTATCACGTTCTAATAAGTATAGGGCGGGCAGAGGCGTGTAGTATACTATCATCTGCGTATTTGCTCTTAAATTATACATTTGCAAGAAAGTAAACCAAAAATAAAAGTCATTAAGTGATCGGTGTCGATTTTTCATATTATTCCCTATCACTTCCCAAGGATAGATAGATTTTAATGTTAATAATTATCCATTGACTAACGGATAATGTTACATATCTTGTTTATTAGTTGTTATAATAAATTTATTAGTTATTATTGTATTAGTTATTATAATAAGAAGGCTAAGTCCTTCGTCTTTTGCTAAAAAAGTAATAACGTAAAAGTGAAAATAATGTGATAGTATTCCTAAAATTTATATACTTTAAGCCAAGTACAAAAAATTAGCGTTTAGCAGTAATTGTCGACATACTAAACGTAATGAATGGGAATTGAAATAATATATATTTATATAAATATATATATATATATATTTATATATTTATATATACATTTGTAGTGGCATGCACTCGCAGGAAATGAAAGTTCATATAAAAATAGAGTTTCTTTTTTTTTTTAGTTCCTTTTTTATCTTCTTTTTTTTTATATTTCGACGCGAACAATAGTCGTCGTGAAAAATATTGTTACCAATACGAACGTAAATGAGCACGTTCGAATTAATGCCGGAGAAATACAAAATACTCCGATATTTTCGAACGATTATATTTATCGTCAAGTTTAATCATTAGTTTTATATTATCTATACATTTTTATAATTAAAAGTATAAAATTAAACGTAAAGTACCAATCTCTACGAGATAAAGATTTCTATGAATTTTGTATATTTCAAGAAATAAAATGTATATAGTGATTCATAAGTTCTAACTATTCTCACTATCGTGTTTTTTCTATACTCGTAATTGAATTCGTTAAGAAGGGTTTAGGGGGGCTGAGGGCCAGGGGGTCGGGGCTGGACCGGATCATTTTATATATTGGTAGGGTACATGCAAGAACTTATGGTAATTTAATAAAAAAAAAATTTTCGATCGAGACTAGCGATCGTTAAATGTGTATATAATATATATATATATATATATATATATATATATATATATATATATATATATATATATATGGCATAACTGTGTTTAAAGCATTCAGAAAATATTTCTAAATGATCGTTACCTGAGACTCGTGTGTGTTCTCTGTAATACAAATCTAATTGATTAATCGCATCTCCCTACTTATGGCTCTCGTTCGAACAAATTAAAAAAAAAAAAAAGAAAGAAAGAAAGAAAGAAAAAAACAAAAAACATGACTCATTTCGTTGCTTCGAAGACGAGCAAGTGAATAAGGTCGAGGGGGATTAAGGATGAACGAGTAAAAATTGTCAGACATCGATATCGATCGTATAATAAAAAGGCAAGAATAATATCGTGAATAAAATAATGAAATCGAAATTGTGTTATGGTAAAAACCCTCCCTTCCAAAAATAAAAGGCACATCTTATACGCATATACAACTCGATATGCTCGTCGTTCGTCCGTCTGAAATAAGGGGAGATATTTTCTTTCTTTTTTTTTGGTTTCATGGATGAAACGAAATGAAAGCCAAAGTAAAGAAAAAAGAAGAAGAGTAAAGTAAAGTAAACTAAAGTAAAGTAAAGAAAAGAAAAGAAAAGGAAAGAAAAGATAATCAAAAGAAAATTATAAGAAAATTAAAAGATCAACGGAAAGTTAACGAGGCATGAAATTTAGGAAGAGGAATGCGATGCAAAAGTACTTCTGGGTACATACAAGTTAAGTAATACCTAAACGGTGTCAAGGACAGTGGGGATGGTATGACCTAGAATTCTAGAATTGACAGGCAACCAACAAATTATGAAAATGAATGCTAATGAATAAAGAAAGACAGAAAGAAAGGAAAATGAAGAAAAAAATAAGAAAAAAGAAAAATTGAGGGCAGTCTGTAAGAAAGTAGCAGAGAGTTGACGATCATTAATGTTGGTAGGGACGATGATGTTTATTAAACCTAATTTTGGTGGTCGTACTTATGTGTATATATATATATATATATATATATATATATATATATATATATACACATGTTTGTACGAGAAAGAAAGCAGTATGCAAAAATACGTAGTTATATATATTAAAAAAAAAAATGAGTAAATATATGGTGCGAGCGAGAACCTCTGAAAGATTAATTTTCAATCGAAAATAGTTAGAAAAATAATTATAATTATTGCATTCATTCGATATTTCGTTCTATCATATGATTCGAACGAACAAGTATTTTATTTTCCTTATTTTTCTTTTCTTTGTTTTCTATTTTTTTATTTTTTTATTCTTTGTATTCTTTTTGACGATCTTTCCTTCAGGATGATCTTCATTCATTTAACAAAGAAACAACATTTGTCGTTTTGTTCCATTGTTCCTATTATCCAACTTATAAAATCTTTTTTTTTTGATGCACTAATATATACATACGTACGTATGTATATACGTATATACGTAATGCGTACACAGGGTTCTGAAAATTTATCGATGACAACGCAAAAAATAGAGTAGCAAAGGGATAGTAAAGAAGGGTGGAAGTGGATGAGGTGTCAATGGGATAGAGGGTAAGGATGGATAGGGGAAATCTGACTCGTACATATTCGCACGTAGAAAATATTAGAAATATAGTAAAAAAATATTTTATTTTGCGTCTTGAGGAAACGAAAAAAGAAAAAAGTAATTATAAGTTGCTTTAGAATTAATAATTAACAGAGAAGAAAAAAATTTATATATAGTATATAGAGAAGAGAGAACAGTAAGTAAAGTCATATAAAAAGAAAAGTAAAAGAAAGCGGTAAGATGAAAAAAAAAAAAGAGAGAAAAAGAAATAGAAATGGAAGAAGGTTAATGAAACCTTCTCTTGTCTCGTCAACAAGTCAAACACAAGTCAAACAAATCAAAGAAAAATTTATACCACGCGAGCACAAAAAAGGAAAATCTTATATAGATTTTCGAATCCTATTTAATTTTGAACCAGTTTGGTATAGATCGTTTATAGGATGCAATCGATACCTAAACACGTTGGACGGCGCAAGTTCGTCGTAGGACGCGCGAAGTACACAAATTGCGATGACTCTTCAGTTAGAACAAGCTCTTCTTTCGACCCCCTACTTCTCCGCTTTTCATTGCTCCTCTACCACGATCGTCGTCGTCGAAGGTAGGAAGAGTAGTGCATTGTTTATAAACGATTTGCAATGTACATAAATGTAAATCATCCCGATAAAAAATGCACGATTCATCATTTTTCGAACGATACCACGGTGTCTAGCTCTTTTAGGAATTATTTTCTTATCGATCTTCCTCTCTCTTTCTCTGTTTCCTTCTTTCTATTTCTTTCTCTCTCATTTTTATCGGATCAACGTTTAATAACGAATTAATATCGATCAAAATGTTCCTCATTGTCATTCGAGATAAATCAGCGAGAAATCGATCGAGAGAAAGAAAGAGAGAAAAGAAAAAGAAAAGAACAAATACAAAAGGAAATAAAAATATAATTTAAATCTGCAATTAATCCGAGTAAGTACCTACGTTAATACTCGAAAATACAGAAACTAATCGACCGTATCCTTCGAGAAATATATTTCTAAAATTTTATAAACGCGAATGGACGATAAAGAAAACCTGAGTCGAAACTAACTACTACATCGTTTTTTCTTTAACTTTGGCATCGCTGATGATGCTTTGAAATTAATGAAAGTTCCTTTCATTAAATATCGTACTTCGAACGTTCCTTTCATCGTGATTTTTCTTTAACAATTCTACGAAATACCCACACATACACATATATCAGTTATTAAGAAATGTTTTAATGATTTTTCACGACAAGATATATTCTAATTTACACGTTGCGTCATTACGAGCTTTATCTTTCTTAAACACATACACTCCCTTCCTCCATTCTACCCTCTTCTACCCCTACGTATACACACACACTTACACTTACACTTACGCTTACGTTTACACTTTCTTTCTCACTCACTCTCTCTTTCTCTCTCTCTCTCTCTCTCTCTCCCTCTCTCTCTCTCTCTCTTTTACTCTCTCTTTCTCTTTCTGTGTGTTATTTGCGTCTTATGTGTCATGGTCACCAGCTGCGAAGAAGAGAGCTATTCATTCTGTGCTTGGCACGACAATGATGCGGAAGCATCGACGTATGTATATAACGTTCGTATTACTACATGCAGGTTATTTCTTTGAAAGGACCAACCCTACGAAAGCCGGAGATTTCGCGATCTTTTCCACGGAAAATCCTCAATCCTAGGGCGCATCATCCGACATGCGCGCATTCGTTATAGTTAAAATCTTTTTTTCGCGCGGTCGTAATAAGAAATAAGGCCTCTTGAAGATTTCACGAAGAAAAAAGCAAAAAAAAAAAAAAGAAAAAGAAACCGAAAGAAAGAAATAAGAAACAAAAAAAAAAGACAGAAAATACTTTGATCTCCCATAACGCGTATCTTACCTTTCCCCTTCTCGACTCTATTTTTAAATTAAACGACGAAATTTCTAATCTAAGGATCGAATTCGTTTTTATAAAAAGGACAAAAGAGTTTATATTTTGAAATTTTTTGATTTGCTGAGGATTATAAAATATGTTGCTCGATGCGTTTTTTTATAAATCTTTTGGATTAATTCTAATCGATCGTGTTTGTTTTCTTTTTTGCTTTCTCTATTTTTTTTTTTTTTTCATTTTCCTTCTTTTTTTTTGAAGCATTTCGATTTGTATGAATTTTTGAAAGAGGAAATATGACGTACGTGCAGGAACGAATCCAAAAAAAGAGCTTATCGTAATTAAATCGTCATATTCATTATAGACAATAAAGTAGTATAAAATCGAAGATCATATCGACGAACGAGAATGATAAAGAAATTTAAAATAAACAATTTAAAAGATAAACAATTTAAAAGGATACAAAAGAAACGTATGACGTTGTAAAAGCTCGGGGATTTCTCGTAAAGAAGAAATAAATTCTTTCGCAAATGGGATATCCCGATATGTCGAAAATATCAAAAAAAAAATGTACGAATATTCTCGATGCTACAAATGGATAACGTAATTAAAAAGTTAGTTCTGTTCGATCTCAAAGTTCTTTCTTTCTCTCTTTTTTTTTCTCTTTTTTTTTCTTTTTTCAAATCGAGAAAGAGAGAGTAGGATACAAATCGTTTATATAGAAGAAAGAGAATTTCGAAGAGCGGAACTAGAGTGAAAATAGAAATGACTTGGGGTAAAAATAAAAATAGAAACAATTCTATCAGTGCGTTTCGATGCATCGTCCGTTTTTCCGGGTATAGCCTTGGTCTAGCGTAAAAGCTCGCTTTATACGAAATCTACAGGGGGTAGATTTTATACGAAGCGATAGAAGGATAGATAAATAGATAAAGGAAGGGAAAAAAGTGTGGGCGGGAATCGACGGTCTCGAAGTGCATGGATAAGGTAGGGTGAAGAGAGAAGAGAGAGGAGGTTTATGGACCAGTTACGGAAAAAGCTGTAAGTTTCCTTTGAACGATACGAATATCGTGGTATTCGCGAAATTGCGCCGCCCAGTACGTAACGTCCTCTAAAAATGTTATCCTAGAAAAATACTTTTCTAGAATTTTTCGAGGAAAAATAAAAATTTGATAGTTGTAAGTTAAGTATATTACACATAAATATCTAAATCGCTGGATATAAAAAGATAAATCAGATATATATATATAAATGGATAGATAGATAGATCGCAAACATCGAAAAATCAAGAATCAGATTTTTCTTTTGTATAAATATATATATTTTTTTCTTTTTTTTTCCCTTCGTTGTCCCTTTTTTCTCTATTTATTTGGATTTATTTATTCTTTTTTATTTTTTATTTTTATATACTCTCGATGAATACTCTCGACGTATCGATATAATAAAAGCTTTCGAAGAGCGATCGGTGGCGGTGGGCGGGGCTGGTGGGGGTGCAGGGGGGTAACAGGGGTACGGGGTTCTTTCCGTTTTCTTTTTTCTCTCGTATTTTTCATTTCGTTCCATTTTTTTTTTCGTCGTGTTTTCGTTTTCCTTTTTTTCGTTCTTTTTTCTTTCTTTTCTTTTTTTGGTTTTTCATAATCCTCCTTATTCTCGTTAATTTTTTTTATTTGCTCTCTAATCGATGATCCGTTCTCGTTTATCGTATCATATCGAGAATTTCCTTGCAATTTTCTTTCTTCGTTGAGATTTTCATTCCTATGCCCGCACTGCACTATCAACGCGTTTTTATTTACGGTTTCTCGATGTGTAAGTCTTAGTATTATAATATTACACTGTTCGACAAATATATGGAAAAATAGGAAGGTGTTTGTGTAGAAATGGAGATACTCTATATTCACCTGTTCCATTTTCCCCGCTCGGCCGGATACGCGCGTCGTATCTTCCTGGCCCTAAGATGTTGTCCAACACCTGCTTTTCCTTCTCTCGATAATTCACTTTTACCTGCGAGCATCTGAAACAAAAATGAATATTTTTAAATTTGAGTTTCTTCGTCCCCCTCTCTCTCTCTCTCTCTCTCCCTATGTGTGTATATATATATATCTATGAAGAAAATTTTTTTTACAAATTGTCTAATACGAAGAGTATCATCATATAGAGCGAACTATTTTCTGTTTTTTCTTTTGCAGGTCAAGTGGAGGGAAAAGTTTTCGAAGCCAAATTCATTCTTTTTTTTTTTTCTTTTCTTTTTATAGTCCAACAATTTGCCATGTAAAGTCATATAGTTCAACGTTATAAAATGTTATAAATCGTATTATAAAATTTTGAATTTTCAAAGAATATAAATCTGTATCGCTGGTTGCCAGCGATATCGTTAAACTTGATGCTATAAACAATGGCTAAACTTCTTATCTCCCTTTAATGCTTCTCGAATTACCGACCTAAGTAAACGAAATTTATAGGTACTTAGGTTCAATCCCCTAGAATCTAAAAAAAAAATGGAGACATTCGGATCCTAGGAAGAGAATATTTCAAAAGAACCTAATCTAGAGATAGGAACCATAATGGTTATTTTAACTAAGTAAGTAATATATCGAAACTCTTCGAATTTTATTTAAAATATTAATTAAATGATGGATATACGAGTGTACGATTTTGTAGACAGATGATTGATGCAAATGAAAATTGCATATAAATCATAACTTGTAACATCGATTCGATCACTTGTGACCTATTTGATCACTGTTACGAAAATAGCGAGATAGAGGAGTGAGTTTTTATTTTCGATATATTTATTTCATTATTGACCTTTCCTATTATGCCCCGATGTTTGAATGTGCCCGCATTTTTACATCCATCATTTTTATTTATTTATTCATTTATTTATGGCCATCGCAAATTTAAAAGTTGTTTCAAATCATTCGCACAAATATTTCATCGATTACGAAAAATAAAATCTCTGCTGTACTTTGCTTTTCATACGTAGAAAACATATTGATGGAAAGGAGAATCAATGCGTTTGACAAATGCATCGAATTTAATTAAAAAAAATAAATAAATAAATCTATGAATACATAAAAATAACTATCTCGTTTAACCATCGTAATTTTCGATAATAAACGAATCCATTTTCATTGGAACCGATTCCAATGAAAATGGAATTTCGTCGAAATGTCGTAATGCTTTTCGATTTAACTCTCGTCCTTCAAAGGGACAAGAAAATGCGCACGAAACGGCCAAAAAACGGGCAGAAAAAAAGAAAAAAGAAAAAGAAGACGAAGAAGAAGAAGAAGCAGGAACTTGGTTGGCTGAGTGCTCCAGTCCGTATTCGAAGTTGCCTCGCGATGCTCCTCTCTTCGTTCTCTCTCTCTCTCTCTTTCTTTCACTTAAGCAGAGACTCTCCTATATCATCTTGATGAGAAAGAAGCACGAAATGGTCTTGAATGCTACCAACACCGACGACAATTTTAACTTTAATCACAGGGTGCATAGGAATACTACGCGAACGCGTTCCTCGGTACTCTGCGTTCGGGTAATTATTGAGATGAAACTCTCTCTCTCTCTTTCTCTCTCTCTCTTTCTCCTATCTATCTCTCTCAATCTCTCTCTACTTCACTGTCTTTCTCTGTCTATCTCTCTCTCTTTCTCTCTTTCTCTTTAGGTAGCAACGTTGATTGAAAAATCTCGACCTATCATGTTTTCCTTTTTTTATTCGCAAACTACCAACGAGGTCCTCGTTCTTTGCCGTTCTTTGATAGATCGAAAATAAATTACGATGAATCGGTTTTACACGTTGATTAATAAATATAAGAAAGTTTTATACGAGATTTATCGTTAATATGAGAAAAGTGTCTCGAATAGATCGTTGTGCTTTGAAAAAAAAAAAGAAAAATAGAAAAAGAATGAAATTTTTCCGTTCCCCTGTTACATTGGACATCTTATACGCGTATCGATAATAAAATCTCCCGTCGTTTACGTCTTAGAAAATTGGAATCCTTTACACGTACACGCGATATCCCTTTTTAGGGATCGGTGTATCCCCTCGTGAGATCCCTTTATACCTAGAGGAACCTTTCTAAATTCGTAAGATGTGATCTGGAGTTAACTTCATTTTGGAGAACTAACAAAAGGGGTGTAAATCTCGTAAATCTTCTAGTCTCCGTGGTATCTGATTTTCTTCGTGTCCCATCCTCACCCTCGAATCCCACCCCCATCTTCTTCTCGTTGTTCCTCACTATCACACAAAATACACTAAGAAAATAATACCGAACTAGAAATAGTAACTAACTAACTAAGTATTTATTTACTCGGGAAAATAAATTCATCCGTCTACCATTTAAACGTTGAAGATCCGATCTGTAATTATTCGCTCGTATCCATAGCTCGAAGCGATTAAAGCGATATTATATCTGAAATTCCCGAAAGAGATTCTAATTAACTTCTCTGTACGAGGAGAACGAGGAAGATCGCACGCGACCGATAATAAAGAGAGAGCGAGAGAGAGAGATAGAGACGGAGGGAGATTAATATCGATGATAGATAGAGATAGATAGAGAGATAGAGAGAAAGAGAAAGAAAGAGAGAGAGAAAGAGAATCCATCTTCCATGAAATTGCCACGAAATTCATCGTCTGAGAGTACCAATCACGTTGAAGGATACTCTTGAAAATACACCCTTCTACGACGAGTTTCTTCCGGTCAAGATCACAGACCTCTCTTCCTTCTCCCATTTCTCGTTTTTATATATACATACACACACACACACACATATATATATATATATATATATCCCGAAGAATATTCCTCTTTTACAATAGAATTTAAATCGCAATTCGGTTGAATTACCACGAGTAACATCTCCACTTACGTTTTGATTCGAGATTACAAAAGATTCAGGCATAACCATCGAGTATTCGGAGTTATTACGGAATAATGCATCACCCTCTTTGGGTATATATCAAAACTACCTCATTTCTTTCTTTCATTCTATCTCTTCTCATCTCCTCACTCTTCATCTATCCTTTTTCCTTCCAACAATCTCCCTCCCTCTCTCTCTCTCTCTCTCACTCTATCTATCTCTATCTTTCTCAAACTTTCGTATCCTTGTTGAAAATTTCAAAGCTTTGTTGGGATGATTGATTGCACAACGACAGAATCTACCAAGTCATGATCTTTGATCACGTCAGAAGGAATAACGAGTGAACTTGGTCGAGCCGAAACGTTGTCAACGGAAAACACGACGATGATGATCCAGCAGCTGACCTGACCTGGATCCTTTTGTAAACTTTCGAAACATTTTCTCTTCCAAAGAAGGGTGTATATTAAAAAGATATCTATCGCTCGTTTCGTCGATACTCATCCCTTAACACTTACACACACACACATATTCCTACACGTACTTGTACGTGTACATAATGTATGTAATATATCTATGTAATATATGTATGTAAACGTAATTTATACGTATAATATGCATGGTAACGTTGTTGGTATGTTCGTCGATAGGTGAGAAGAGTGAAATCAATTCTTTCCTTCTTTTTTATTTATTTATTTTTTTTCTTTCTTTTTTTCCTTTTGATTTTAAGTAATCGAACGCATGTAAGGATCAAGGCTGATTTATTCAATTGAAAAAATCTTTCGTTTCTTCTTTGTTAAAGAAAAGTGAACAGTATATGTATGATCATCCATCGCATTACGTATCCTGCGAGATATAATTAATGTTTTTTATATATTCTTCGGATAGAATCGTTCGATTCGAATTTAAAAGAAAAAAACTATCTTTCTTTATGGAGTTTACGAACGAGTTTCTCTGCATCAAGTGGGCGGGGGTAAAGAAATAGAAAGAGAAAGAAAAAGAGAGAGAGAGAAATAGGTGACGTCATTGAATGAACGAGAAAAAACTTTTAATTATTTCACGTTTATTTATTTCGTCCTCCCTTCAAATCTCGTTTCGTATCTATACGAAACACTGTATCGAGATCGTCGAATAAGCGACACTTAAATTAAATCGATTAAAATGTATTAGTGAAATACGTCACGGAAAGTAAAATGAGATGATGAAAAATTTGTTCGAATTATAATATACATTTTAATTAGAAAGTAACTTCTGTAATTACTTAGGCGCGTTATTCGCGAATGTAAAAGATTATTATAAATTATTTAATATATATATATATATATATATATTTCTTTTTTTTTTCTTCTTTTAATTAAAGTAAAATTACAGATTTATATTCCTTCATTTCTCGTAATATTATTCAAAGGAAATATTTTATATTTATGCATTTATATTTATGAATGATAAGAGAATTAAAAAAAAATCAGTATACTCAAAAAATGATAAACTATTGGAAAATCAGTAATCAAACTCAACAAATAGATCCTGATGTATTTATCGATACGAGTATCTGTGTATTACTTTTTCTTTTTCTTTTCTTAAGATTCGTTCACCTCTCATTAAACCTCTCGTTAAAAGAAAATATCTGCTGATCGAACGAAATTATTTCGAAGCGATTATTCGATCCAAGACCATAATCGCAGCCACGCCCGAGTAACTCTAGCCGAGTCACCCGTAATTTCAAACCTGAAGGTACAAACAAAAAACAAAAAATCCGAAAAAAAACGCAAAAACAAATCCGTAAAAAATAGTTAGACGGGAAGCGCGGAATTCAAAAAATAAAAGGGAAAAAATAGAAAAAGAAAAGAGAAAAACCGATTCGAATCATTTCGAGGAGTGAATATTTTTGTCATATTTTTTTTTCTCTTTGTTTTATTATTTTCTTTTTTTTCATAGAGGGAGAAGGGGGTAAAACGAGGACACGATACCGTTTCGTTTCGTTTCGTTTCCTTTCTCTTTCTCTTTCTCTTCCATTTTTTTTCGCGTAGACGCGCGAAGAAGAGACGCGCGGGTGTGGTGTGTTGGCTGAAAGTTCGCGCTGCCCTGACATCCTAGATTTTTTGTTATTACGTGCCACGATTCTTGACGATGTTCCGGTGAAATATTTAAACCAGTCTGTAGCTCCAGGCTGATCTCTAATGAAAAACTTCCCTCCCCTCAAGCCGTAGTGGCAAGCCGCGTTCTGAACTTCCAGAAGAAGAAGAAGAAGAAGAAGAAGAAGAAGAAGAGGAGGAGGAGGAGGAGGAAGAGGAGGAGGAGGAGGAGGAGAGATAGGGGAAGAAGAAGAGGAAGGAAGGGTCGGTAGTAGGTGGAAGAGAAGTAGAGTGAGAAGGGTGTGCGCCGTAAGTTAGGAGAGGCGCCTCGGACCGAGGCTATTCAAAGCTGTTTCACCCCTGCCCGGACTTTGGCGCCATGGGCATCAACATACAACCCTCCATCTTTATCTCTATTCGCGTATTAAAATTTCAACCCCGTTTCCCGGCCCCAACACACCAACCCCCTATCTCGAAACTACCCCTCTTTCTCTATATATATCTCTTTCTCTTTCTCTCTCTTTCTCTCCTCACGCTCCACCTTTATGTCTTGTTCGCTTCAATTTCTTTTTCTTCTTCTTCTTCTTCTTCTCTCTCTCTCTCTCTCTTTCTTTTTCTTTCTCTTTCTCTCGTTATATTTCTCTCTGTCTTACTCTATTCTTCGGTCTCATTCCATCTGTTCGATCCTTCGACACGAAGACCTCGAATCGAGAAGTACCATTGTGCTTTGTGACCAAAGGTGAAAATATTGCCGCTTGAGCTCGTTTTTAACCTTATTACACACAAAAAAGAAAAAAGGAAAAAGAGGAAAAGAAAAAGAAAAAAGAAAGAAAGGAAAAAGAGAAAATGTAAAACTCGAGAGCGCGTGCCGGAACATCTCATCGCTTTCTTAAATCGATGACGAATCGTCGGAGACAGACGATTGATAAGTCGTTTCTTTTCTATCGATATTTGATCGATATTCCGATCAAATGTCCCGCGATCGTAATAATGTGTTTTACGAAATGTTTACTTGTTCTAAGTTCTATTAAACGATAAATAATTATACTATATATACATACATACATACACTGAATTTTTTATATACTTGTAAACTTTACAGACGGTTCGAATTAAAGTTATTCCAATGAGAGAGAAAAAAAACGAAAAAAGAGAACAAAACAAAAAGACGAGAAAAAATGCAAAAAAGGGAAAGAGAAAAAGAAATTGTGAGCACGTAAATTGTATGGTCGAAGTGAGACTTTTATATATATATCTGACAGCGACAGTGAACTACATGAGTACGTTGCTGAATCGAAATATACGAAAGTCGGTAGTAGCGTTAACATATAATCGTCGTTGGTTTCAAAGAGGGAATCGCATCAGCGTCTACCTACCGTACCTCGTTACTTCGTAGCCATTTATCTATCTAGTCAGAAGAACGTATCTCCTACCTCATATGTATCTTGTCGATGTCAGTTTTACTCGATACTCGAGGAATGTTACTGGTTCGTCATTAGTTGCAAATGAATGCCCGATGGCAACTACCGACACTACCACTACAACTGTAACTGCAACTGCAACTGCAACTGCAACTGCTTTCTTGCTTGCTTTTTCGCATATCAAGGTAAAAACCGATGCTAATTGCAAAGTGAAAATCACCGACGGCTAGATACGAGTCTACGTATACATGTACGTATATATGTGTATGTGTATATAATATATTTATATGCACACACCTTCTTTTCAATCTTTCGATTTTCTCTGATTCTCTATGCATGCATATTTGCATTTCCGTAAAGACGTCTGGATTTTTTCGTGTAATTCAATCATCGTGTATACGTGCAACCCTCTATCCAATTTTTTATTTATCGTTCGATAACATTGTTTCGAGATTACCCGACGCAGAATCATCAAATTGATTTTATTTGATAGTCATCAAAAAGTAAACAAAAAGAACAAATACTAGAGTTACTAGAGGTGCTTTATATTCTTTTGATTCGGTTGATACATTTAATGACGGCCGGGACGACGTCACACGGGTCGTAACAACGTAAACAATTTCGTCGATTACCGTCATCCCTGACAAATCTGTTAAGTTTCGAAAGTAAAGCTCTGAAAATAACATAGATGATCGATTAAGGTGGTTCGAGATATCGATTTATTTATTTGTTTGTTTATTTCCTTTTTTTTGTCTATTTTACGATGGCAACAAACGTTAATGAAATTTATTTTGCATTGTTACTATCGTTAACAACAATATCAAAATTGTTGTTTTCGGTAAATATTGAGTTTTTGGGAAAAACAAAGTTAAGAGAAAAAAGAAAAGAAAAAACAAGAAAATGTTAGGCGTCTATATGAAATTCATTCATACATGGTACTTCCATACATATGTATATACTTACTTATTTACTGACTGACTTACTTACTTACTTACTTACTTACTTACATGGAAGACAGTTCGTTTTACGAGAACGATAATGTATATGCTTTTAAGTTTTAATCTTCTTTTAAAAGTGATCATTTACTGACATATCCAACAAACGTTCTTTCGATTTCTCTCCTTCCTCATTTTATCTCAGCATCGCGATTCTCCAGACGGAAAAAAACGTTGGGAAGCTTTAAGAAGCAATTTGTTAACTTTCCCTTACCCGAGTAAAGAAATTCTATCGCGTATCTATTTTTTTTCCTTTATGTATGTATATATGTATATATGTATGTACCAGACTAATATCCTCCCATCGTGAGATACATTGTATTCTATCGTATAATGGACAAAATAATTGTATCGCGTAGCCCATTATTCTGCTCTTTTGAAATTTTCCAATGGAAATTCGCATTTTATTAGAAAATTGAAAGTGGAAATATAAATTACACGGATAATACTTGAGAAGCGCTTGGCGATAAGTGGACGTTGAATATTAATAGACGCACAAAGAAGCTGCCAAGAGAAGAAATGTGCATGACTATTATAACATAGAAATTCCTCTGTTTCTGGTATGAGTTCGACTCGAATAAATAACTCCTGACAATTATTTTCTTCTCATTATAAAATCCGACTTTAACGAATAAACGTAAAGTTTATAATTTACGTACGTGTAGTAGACAAATAGAATTTACGTACGTATAGTACAAAAATATAAAGTGAATGTGTCCGTGTAAAAATACGTGTAAACGTGTTATATATAAGTGCTTATAAATAATATATTTTTCTGCGATACTTGGAAATACTATTTATTAAAAAGTAAAACGTGAAACGTTAGTTAATACCTATCGTAAAAAGATATTAACTATTTATAGTTGAAAAATTTCAATTATAAATACGAAGAAACGATTTGTTTATATGAACGATACATTCTTTTTCCCGTGTAAACATGATAATTTTTATCGAGCTGAAAATATCCTCTCTCGTTTCATTTTTCTCTCAATTTTATCTCTCTCTTTCTCTCTCTCTCTCTCTCTCTCTTTCTCTTTCTCCTTCCCTTTGTCTTTCTTTTTCGCGAAAAACACAATCATCCAAACGTTCGTTATCGTTTCGATGATATCGCGATAGATATGTACATAATCGATAAGGTCAATCGAATTGGTGGAATCTCTTATGAGATCTCTCGACGCTTCAGAAACGATGGAAAAATGTAATTGGCGTTACGCCATCGAGGTTTTTGACGCCGTTCCAATAGCGAATTTGTTATATCATTCCATACGCGATGTCCTTGACAGACCAAGGTCTCTCGTCGAATATATTTGAAAAAAATGATACATCGATTGCGAAGATAACGAAAGAAAGAAAGGAAAAAGAGAAGAGAGAGAAAGAAAAAAAAAAGTTAATCAACAAAAAGGAATTTCAAATGAACTCACCTTGATGGATGCAGCAGGACTGCTAGTAACAGTAGTAGAAGTAATACTCCAGGCCACATCGCGGCGGCCTGAAATCAGAAAAAAATTTCTTTCCTTCGGTAAACGTTTTCATTACGATTCTTTTCTTTTTTTTTCTTTTTCTTTCTTTTTTTAAAGAAAACATAAAAACGATGGGAAATATTTTATTATTTATTTTGTATTATAGCGTAATCGACATCGAATGATTATCAACGATGTGCATCGTATAATAATTAAATCTCATATTGTTATAATTATCGTATATCGTAATAATTAAATAGAGAAATTAAATTGTTAATTGGTAAAGGTAAAGTTTCTTGGAAAAATATTTTTCTTTTTTCTCTTTTTTGCTTTCTTCTCTTTTCATTTTTACCATCATGGAAACAGAAATAGTAGACGTGAGAAATTCGCCAATGTGAAATTCTTGAATTTCGTTGGTATGACACTTGTCTCGCGGCTTACTGAACGTATCTGTCTTCTCCTTCCGTGACTTTCTGACATGTTTAAACTAGTTACATACGTTCATATACGACCCGCACACATATAAATCAGACGATAGAAATACCTTCTATAACGACACCTATCTATAAACGCGTCGTGATCTCTTACTGCCAAGAGAATTGTCAGGAAAGATTTAAAGAGATCGTTCAAAAATTTTACAAAGAAATCCAGAATTCTTGACAACGGAGATTCTTTGACCTCTTCGAATTTGTAATTCGAGTAAATTGTAAAATTGCAAAAAAGAAAAGAGAAGAATAGAAAGTTAATTTGGAAAATAGGAAATTAATCGAGAATTAATCAAAAAGGATTAACTTGAAAAAAGAATGAAAAAGAGAAAAAAAGAAGTAGAACTCGTCGTGAGAAAGAAAAAGAACAGGTGGGATAACTATCAGCGATGAAAATTTTGACAGTTGGCTCGATACGAAACGAACGAAACGGACGTAGCAGACTGCGGATGTAATTCAATTGGCTAATAGAAACAGGCATGCCTTTATCCCTCGATAATAGCCACTCGCGAATGAAACTCTATTGGCCGGTATTAAGTTATTTCCGTTTACGTGTCCCTCCAAGTGAATCTCATCCATAGTTGCCCTTTTCTCCTCCTTCATTTTCCTTTCTACTTCTCTACGATTCGTATTGTCACTTTAATTCAAAAATCGGACGACATTCGATATCCGTAAAGACGATCGAAAGTGGAAACAATTTTGGCTTCTATACGTGCCAAAACTTTCAACGAGAAACCAATACACACACATATATATATATCCTGTACCTTTTCTAATCAAATTATTACGTATTAGGTACTTAGACATTGCTCATTTCTAATAAAAATCATAAAAAATTGTGATTAAAAAATCAGACGATTAATTGGATCGTTGAACGATCTCTTACCGTTCCTCGAATTCGTGATTATAGAGAAGGATCGAACAAAATCGATGGATAAAAATTTTTAAATAATTATTTCTTTCTCTCTCTCTCCCTCTTTCTCTCTTTTTCTCTGTTACATAAACGTCAACTCTTTTGGTACATTATTATTCCATCAAATACATTTTTTTTTCTTTTTTGATCCTTTCTCAATACAAGCACCATTCAGGTAATGCATTTCCATTTTTCATTTTTCTGTTCTTTTTTTTTTTTTTGTTCCTTTTCTTCTCCGTTGAACACGATGATTAAAGTAATCCGATCCTCTTTCTGTGGTCCTTTCTCTCTCTCTCTCTCTCTCTCTCTCTCTCTCTCTCTCTCTCTCTCTCTCTTTCTCTCTCTCTATGATAAAGGCACGAGTAAGTATATAAACGGAATGATATCATTGCGATGAAACGCCTAATCCCGAAACGAAGTTTTAATACTCTTGAAAGATTACGTACGCGTACTCGAGAAGAAGAGTGAATTCCGTGTATCGAGTATCTAATTAGATATTTCTGTAGAATTTATTAGATGTAATGTAGCCGTGAATATACAGAATGTATCGTGGTTGTCGAGAATTTTGACGACGCCGACAACGACGACGACGACGACTGTGACTAAGCTACGACGGCTACGACGACACAACGACGACGACGACGACGATGACGACATCTTTCTCGGAATAGAGCTTTATTAAGCGTACAAGTGTAAAAGCACCGTAGCAACTTCCGAGTGGCTCGCAAAAACCATCCGCTTGCGATTCCGTCTCTTGCTCGTCCGGCCATCGTTTATTTTCACCACTAACCACGATTCCTCGTAAACTTTCATAAAGCATGTTTGAGTTAAGCTCGCATGAGTGAGAGAGAGAGAGAGAGAGAGAGAAGAAAAAGAAAGGGAAAAAAAACAATTTGCTTAACGAGGGCGAGTGGTGCACGTCCTTTGGAGTTGGAAGACGTGTACCACCAGAGTTCGTGAGTGAAAATGAGAAAACCGAAAGAAAAGAGAAAGACAAGAAAAAAGAAAAACGTATTAATTTCTTGCGACAAACGAAGGAACGCTCAAAATGGTTTTATCATCGCGTTCACTGAAAGTAAGAGAGAAAGGGACGGGGGAGATAGGAAGGAGGTGGGTCTCTCGCGAACATTAAAACGATCAAAAAAGTGAGAGTAAAACTTCGAAGATCTTAAGATTCGATAACGATGATGACGAAGGTGAAAGAGCAAAAGAACTCTTAATTGTAAAAACTCGTGAAATTCGTGAAAACGTCGAGTCCCTTCTTTTGCCTAGGAATTTTCTTTTCTCCTCGTCCCTCTTTACTTTCTCATAATATTATCTTCGACGATCACTTTAAACCACTTTCGAAGAGGATTAAATATTTTCTCAGTTCTTTTCTTTTGTATTTTTTTTCCTTTTCTTTCTTCTTTACTTTTCTTTTTTTTTTTGGTATATTTTATTTGTTCGGTAGCTAAAATGAAAGTAAGTAAGAACGTGTGCGAAGATCATTTCTGCCCAAAATGCAAACGTTATCTTTTTTTTAATTGTTAAGAAAAGAAATATCCTACTTTTAACGTACGTTGAAATTTGGAAAAAGAAAAAGAAGAAGGAAATAAAAAAGAATCGTGTAACTAGAAGAAAAAAAGCTATTCCTCGAGTTCTCTCCCTCTCTCTAATATAATTCATATTTTTTTTTTTCTTTATTATGATTTATATATGATTTCCTTTTATGATGACATCTTTTATATATGATTTTAAGGAAGAACATGAATAAGAGAGAGAAATCGACGCCTAAGGAAGTAATGTTATTAGAAAGAAACGAGAAAAGGAACAAAGAGCAAAAAATTAAAAGAAAAAGAGAGAAAGAAAGAAAGAAAAAGAATGCTTCAACGATGAAAACAGTAATGCGAAGAAGTAGAACCGAGATTTTCCGATACGTTATCTCTGAAAATTATTTCAACGCTGCTCTTCCATTTGTATGCTCAATCCTCGAGCGAACGCTAACTCCATTAAAAACGAGAAAGCGAGTCAGTCGACGCGCTTTATCCGACTCGCCATGTAGAATTTTGTTTTATTTGCAGAACGTCCCTGTCGTTCGGCTCTTCGAACGTAGAAAATCTGATTTTTCCAAGGAATTAAATACAGAATTCGGGAACGCTTTCCTTTTTCCTTCCGTATGGATTCGTTTTACAAATATCTTCGGCGACTCGATGAATTTTATACATATTTTTTTCTTCTCTCTTTTCTCCCTTTCTCCTTTTCTCTCTCTCTCTCTTTTTTTTTTTATTTATTCACTTCGAACGTCGAAATAGAACGACGATGAATCTTTCTTTGCATAGAATACGAAAGGAAAATAATTTTCTTTGCAACATTCGTGTCGAGTGATAAGAGAGTTACAAAAAAATAAAAAGCAAAAAAAGAAAGTAAAAAGAATATAGAAAAAAGAAAGAAGAAGCACTCTATCTAATAAACAATACCTAACGATACCTACCATGCGAATGACGTTCTCAAACGATTTTTCTTTCTTTTCCTCTCGCAACTTTTCTTTTTTTTTTTTTTCTTTTTCCTACGTAGTCGAAACTCCTACGTACTCGAGAGGATCGTTTGAAAACGAAGAGAGAAAGCTTGCTAAATTAGGACTGTATGACCGTTTCTAAGTGGCAAGTTCGAATCCGAAAGAACCGAAAGAACTGAGAATCGGACTCACAAAGATCCCTTACTCGAGAACAAAATGTCTCACTGTTTGTGGCAATAGACAAGGGATTATATACTGATTGCTTGCTCCTACTCAACTGACTGACTGATTAACTGCCTGACTGACTGACTGACTGACTGACTGACTGACTGACTGACTGACTGATTAACTGACTGACTGATTGACTGACTGACTGGCTGCCTGACTGACTGCTAGCTCCAAACTATAGGAATACCTCTTTACATTTTTTCTGTTTCTTCTCACCCCTCTACCTACCCCTTCCGCTTTCTCTTCCCCTACCTCAGTTTATCCCCACCCCTACATACACAAGAACTATATTTCAGGATTATATTTTTTGGCAATACGACCGAGGTAGGGATCGAACATTAAACAGAGTTCATGATAAACGAATCTAACTTGGATAGTTGAGTGATTTTTTTTTTAATTGATAAGAAATAGGAAGTGATTGAAGAAATGAAACTTTTTCAAAAATGTTAATCTCGAGAAGAGAAAATGTTTATTTAGAAATTTTGACGAACGAAAGAAACGAAACGTATATCGTATCAGCGTACGTACGTGCATAGATACAGTAACAACATGGAAGGTCTAAAACGTAATAGATTTATGGAGACATTATTTCTATAATCAATCTTCAAACAGGAGGCTAATATGAAAGGACAAACTTTGTCGATACGTGTACTCAGCTCGGCCCGATTTATCGGCTGGCATCGCTCTCGACGTCGAATATTTTCTGGGTATAGCATGCTCCAGACCAAACACGGTGCAAAGAAGAATCGAGTTTGAGACACCATGAAGAGGATGAGACACGATGAAGGACGAAAAAGAAAAAGAAGAAAAAGATATGAAAGAGAGAGAAAGAGAGAGAGAGAGTAAGCGAGCGAGCGAAAGATAAAGAGAGAGAGAGAGACATGGTCTCGATTTAACAACGAAGATAGAGTGATGCATCGGCTTGTCTTCTCTCGTCGATAGGATCAACGAAATATAACAGCTTGTAAAGGGCAAAAAAGGGATTGGACAAAAAAGCAAAAATAATAAAAAATTTGAACGAAGGTGAGGAAGAAGGGAAGGATAAAAAAAAATAAAATACGAAACGAACGAACAAACAGAAAACGAAAAACAGAAAAACAAAAAAGAAAATAGAAAAAAAAATGCATGCGCACGGAAGATACAAACAACGCTTCTTCATTTTATTCTCCAAAAATATTTCGTCCATCACCCAGGATCCCCTCCTCCCCCCGTCCTATGCACACCACCCCCTAGAAATAATCTCAGTAACGTCAATCAGCGCCACGTTCTTCCGATTCGAAAAAAAGTCCCTTTATTCCATTACCAACGTCAATTTGTCGCGTTAAACGTCTGTCCGTCATCCGTAATTTCAACGCGTTCTTCTCTCTAGTATCTCAACCCCTCGCAAACTCCCTCGATTCTCTCGGCGCTACCGCCGTCACCACCACCTCGTTTCTCCCCCAGTTTCCCACCTCCTCCTCCTCCTCCTCCTCTCTCGTTTTTCCCCGTTTCTCCCTGTTTCTCCCTTTTCACCGGCAAACGTCACGAAAAACGATACCACACCGTGCGAAAACGTTATCTTCGCTACTACGTCGACGAATTTCAAACGAAACTTCTCAATCCTCTATTCCATATCCTCGCAACTATCCTCCCACCCCACTTACCACCCCTATCCTCTTCTCTTCTTCTCCTCTCTCCCATCCAATCTCTCCTCCCTCTTCTAAATCGTTTATTTTACATTATTTTATTTCTTCGTTATTCTTTCGATCATATTGACAAAAGAAGATACGAGAGGAAGAAAAATTAACGAGGGGACCGGGGTGAGGGAGGAAAAGAGGGGATGGGAGGGACGTCAAGGGGGTATGAGGGTAATAGGGGGGAGGAAAGGTATGAACCGGAATTCAATTAGCGAATGCTCGAGACTCGACTTGACGTCGCTACGGGACGCTTGTCCTTACGTTAAAGGAAATTCTTTCTTGAATCAAATCATAACGGTTGACTGGAGTTGAATAATAGAAGTTTAAAAATGATTGACATAGGTACGAACAGGTATAGAAAGAAAAAAGAAGATGAAAGAAAAAAAGAAAACACGAGCTGTTTCTTCTTTCTTTATTTCTTTATATTTATATATATATATATATATCATCATTAGTATCCTTATTAAATGATCGAGCTTTCTAAAAAATGGATAAATAAATAAAGAAAAATAAAAAACGAAATATTGGACGAGATAATGTGACAGTTCGGAAAAATTCATGACGATGTTAAAGTCTACGTATAATGAAATAAATATCAATCCTTTGATCCGGCAATTACGAATATTTATAACTCTGATAACAATATAATCACGTTACGTGATACTCCATATTAAACCCGACTTAATCGAATGAAATGAAGGTAAAAAGGCGTAACGCAACTACTCGTAATCTCTTATCTACGTGTATATATGTATGTACGTATATATACATATGTATAACATCAATGACGATGATATCAACAAGGAAATTATTTCATTCTCGTTGGAAATATTTACAATGAAAATTTTTACGACTTTTAAGAATTAAAAACCATAGGATTGTTAACGTCTTCCTGTATATCGTTTTAATCGACGAGTTTACAATTTCTAATTCTATTTTCGTCATATCGTCTCACTCGTCGAATAGTCGGTGCCAACATCAGTCTCTCTCTCTTTCCCTCTCTCATTCTCTTACACTATCAAACTTCCTACATAGGAAGAAAATTTATCTCCTTTTAAGCAACAAACACGATCGACTTTCTTTCCCTATCGAAGAATTCTTATCGTTGGATCCCGCGCTCTACGTTTAAAAGCAAGATTAACAAATGCTATTGAAGAAACTATCAAAAAGAGAAGAAATAAGAGAAGGAGAAGGAGAAAGAGGAAGAATTTATATTTCTAAAAATAATCTTTCAAATCTCCCTCCCTTCCTCCCTCCCTCTCTCGTATCGCTTCGTCGAGCAAGAATACATCCGGCAACGAGCAACGAAAGCTCTGAGAGCACACGACACTCCCTGGATCAAACTTTTCACCTCGTGGCGCTGATCGGAGTCCAGAAAGGTATGTGAGAGTAGTGAGAGAGAGAGAGAGCAAGAGAATGTCTGTATATGTGTATGTGTGAGAGAGAGAGAGAGAGAAGCAAAGAGAAAGAGGCCGCAGCCACCGCCACCACTGCCACCGCTGCTGATGCTGCTACCACTATTACTGCTGCTACTGTTACTGTTACTGCTACCGCTGCTAGGTAATTGTACTTTCATCTCAGAGAGGGCAAGAATCCAGGCATATTTTTTTCGTTGGTAAACGTCACCCTTTGGTCCAGTACAGATTTTCATGTTTCTCTGTATAACTTTTTATGTATTTCCCCTCTTTGTCTCTCACCCTTTATATACCGTCTTCATTTGGATCTCTATCTGTCTTTCTCTCTCGTTATAAATGTCTTTCTTTTAATTTAGCTCTCTCTCTCTCTCTCTCTCCTCTCTTCTCTCTATCTGTCTATCTATGTATCTATCTATCTCTATCTTTCTCCACCCTCTGTACACAGAGACACATGCACACATACGCGCACAGGTAGATATTTACATGTATGTGTGTGTGTATGCATGTATATATATATATATATATATATATATATATATATATATATATATATATATATATACATATACGTATATATGTAATATACCTATGTACGTCTCCCGCGCTCTATTCCGATATCTTCACTTCGGTCGAAAATTTTATCGTTAATACATTTTGTTGGTAAGATCGAAGGAATACATCGGGGCAAGGTTCGTTCGATAGTCCGATAGGAAGGAAGGGCAATGGAATTTCGCAGAATCCATGAAACTCGCTGTTACCCTGGTAGCCGAGCCCAGAGGGCGATGGAGGGTTGCCCGGAGCCTGGACCACTCTCGAAGCGGGATGGACGACAAAGAACGCATCGAAGGGGGATGAAAAGAGGTGGAGAAAGGATGAAATGGAGAAGGAGAACGAGTAGTAGTAGTAGTAGTAGTAGTAGTAGTAGTAGTAGTAGTAGTAGTAATAGTAGTAGTAGTAGTAGTAGTAACAATAGTAATGGTAGCGGTAGTAGTAGCAGTAGTAGCAGCAGCAATAGTAGTAACAGCAGCAGCAGCAGCAATAACAGTAGTAATAGTAGTACTAGTAGTAGTAGTCGTAATAATACTAGTAGCAGTAGCACTGACAGAGGATATATTCGAAGAGAAAAATAAAAAATCGATCGAGAAAGATCCATATAGAATTGGATTTGATCGTCTTACCTGGAGATGAAGATGGTCCTAAATAATCAGGGTCCTCTGTCGCTGTGATTCTGGCATGGTGCTGTCCGGTGTGTCACTGGAGCTCCACTCGATTCGTCGTAAAGGGTCTTACCTCGGGAGGTTCGTCTCCTGGACTGCCGTCGTTGAGGAGCCCACAGGCACTCACATATACTACCTGGTTGCTGGCGCGCTATTGATCCCGGCCCAGACACCACCGGCCCACGCAGACGCTTAGCGTTGCCGCGTCGCTTTAGCAACGTGACGTCATTCACCACCCCGTATCCCTCCACACCAGATTTGCCACATCCTCCTCCTCCTCCTCCTCCTCCTCTTTCTCCTCTTTCTCCACCTCCTTCTATTCCAGCTTCTCCTCCACGTCCTACTCTTCCTGGTCTCCCTCTGGCTTCTCCGTCACTATCACCTCTTCAACCTTCCCTGTCACGAGCCGCTGCTAACCGTCCACCTCTATATCGGAAGAGAGAGATGGAGAGAGATGAAGAGAGAGTGAGAGCGAGAGAGAGAGAGAGAGAGAGAGAAAGAGAGAACGAGCGAGCGAGCGAGCCTTTTACTTACGGATCCTACAGTCCTCTCCGGTGCACCCGTTCCACCAATAACCACCTTTTCCCGTAGCTGACCAGAGAGTAAGAGAGAAGAAGAAAGACAGAGACAGAGGGAGAGATGCCAGGGGGTGCCCACGCTACCGTTCCTACGAGGATCCTCACGCAGGAGGAAACTTTGGTCTCTCGGGTCAAATGGCTCACAACTGCGCCTAGGCTTTGATAAAGGGAACGGCTGAAGTGGGATTTTTATTATACCGTACGGAACTTTTGTCGTCGAGCAGAGGACCAGAGAGAGAAAGAGAGAGAAAAGGGCCAGATAGAACGAGAGAAAGAACGAGGAAGATACGAATATCGCGGAGAATTACCGTCGGGATTTAACGCGTCGTGGTCGCGACGCGTGATGAAATTGCGGGAGAAAGGAATAGGGGTGGGGAAGGGGATTTCTTTCTCTATCTATCTTTCTCTTCTCTCTTTCTCTCTCTTTGTCTCTCTTTCTTTCTCGCGCACGGATAAGATTATTAGCTATTTTTATCGCGATTCACCTTTCTCTATTTTCCTCCTCGAAGATTCCAGAGAAATAAATTATTATGAAGAGTCAGATATATATATATATATATATATATATATATATATATATATATATACATAGTATATACCTAATTGTATCTTTCCCGAATGATTTTCCTCACGATCATATTCTTTCTCGAATTAACGTTAAATAAAAAAAAAAAAGAAAAAAAAAGAGAGACAGAAAAAATCCCCGGCGGTTTTATGAAAAATGGATCGTCGAAAGTGGTTAGGTCAGATTTCGATCTATTTAAATCCATGTGATGTAGATATATGATTCACCGAGGACAAATGTAACTTTTATCACTTAAAAATCACATTATTCTTAGGTCCGCGGTTTCCGAGCAGCGCGGGATCCACATGTACGGTGGTCTTGGACGTTGGCTCTCGTTCGCATGCTCAGATCAGTTTAGACGTCGAAATATCTCTCGGATATATATTATCCCGTCTTGGTAAGATGATCGTTGTATAGACCGTGAGAAACGTTGGAAATATTTATCAATTTTTCATCGGCGACCTCAGGGTATCCTCGGGTGTGTTCGATCGACGTTGCATTTGGATGTTACAGAGTTGGCATGAATAATAGAAAAAAAAGAAAGATCCATCCTTACGAACTTTTAATTCGCGTTTTAACATAAAATGATAATTTCGCGTGGTGGTAGTGATGGTAACGGTGTAGTAATGGTTTGTGGTTGTGACAGTAGCAATGGTGGTAGTTAGTGCAAGCGAAATGTTTCTTTAGCTGTTCGTTAAAGTTCGTGCGGCACATGAATATTAAGACTTCGGCAGGGATTCTCTTCGTATAAAATAAATTCCCTTATATATTTTTCTTTTATTTTTCTTTTTCTTTTTCTCGCTATATTCCCGTTATTTCCCACGTTAACATTTATCATTATGCGAAACGTTAAGAAGAAGAAGAAGAAGGAAAAGGAATAAGAAAAGAAAAAAACAGCAAAGTTTCTTTTCTTGTCGCTATTGAACTAAATTACATCTCGCATAATTATAAATTCTCTAATAGAGTTACGATACAATGGACGTAGACTAAAAAATTGAAAAACATTCTGAAAAAAATTCAAAAGAATAAACTATTTCTTGAATGCATTGAGAAACGTGTAACTTTGAAAACGCGTAAGATTGTGTAATAGAAAATTTTCCAATGGAATACTTGGAACGAAAATAATACGATGATTGTTCTAAGAAACGAATTAATTTGATAATTAATGAAATTAACGAAGAACGGAAATGAAAATATATTGAAATGCGAAATATTTAAAAGAATTTATTGTATTAAATCGTTTCTCATTTTTTTTTAGTATTTTTCACGGTGATAATAAATAAAAATATCTTGATCGTAATATGGTATGTCGTATAAGGTAAAAGCAAATGTATCGACATGTTTTCAATAATAATTATATTAAAACATTTTATCGGAAATTATGATAGGTATCGAAATATTGTTTAGTTATCGAATAATTCAATTGTTCGTCTATTGCATTACATTTCAGGATCACTTGGCTAATCATTAACTACATGACATGAATTGTAATCTACGTTTTGGTCTATGTTAGTTTGAAAAATAATAGTAGTAATATTAAAAAAGTAGTATTAAAGATTAGTAGTAGTAGTATTTTAATCTATGTTCATTATCGTTGTTCATCGTCGAACTATATCTAATTATATCGAAAACTTTTCAAGTTTCTTAATTACAATGCTTTTTCAAAAAGGAAGATACGATTGTAACAATTGTAAAACAATGTTTTTACGATATTATAAATATTCCGTATCAATCGTACGTTCTTACGTTTGATTTTACGTCAAACTTATCAATGATTATCGACGAAGACTTTAAAAGAGTTTTCAACATGTTTACGTAAAACTATTAACAAAATTAAAATGAAAAAGGATATGAAACATTTGCGATTCAATATCTCTGATTATTCAATGAATATACGCTTTTATTGCTTATTTAAAATCTAAATGAAACCTTTCACCTTTTCCTTCGTAATCAAAATAGAACTTTGAACATATACATACATACATACATATATATATGTGTGTATGTATGTATGTATGTATGTATGTATGTATGTATGTATGTATGTATGTATGTATGTATGTATGTATGTATGTATGTATGTATGTATACAGACACCCCTACACAAAATATATTCATTAAATATATTCATACCTGATTACATAAATATATGTAAGGAGATAGATATATTTAAACACATCGAGCAATTCGTAACTACGTAAAATTATATCAAATATAAATACTCATAAATAATAATAATAAAATCCCATGAACTCCCACCCTCACCTTCAGCCCCCCACTCCACCAACCTGTATGCTAATAAAGCGCTTTGCATCGACACAGACGATAAATTTTGTAGAAGTGAAATACCTACAATTGTTTCGTATACTTCTTCTTTATTGCTTTTCAACACTATCTACAGGCTGGTCGAGAAATTAAAAATTTGTCGAAGATGGCGTTGCGTTGGTCCCTATCTGTTATTCGGTCTCTATATTGCTACATGCTTTTGATAGCGTCTATGTTCTTGAAGTTTCCAGAAAATTTTTCGAACGTCGGCAAGGAGGTGCGCGGTTGCATAAATAGTTCCGCGACTTCCTAAGGGAGTTTTCATAAGTGTGTATTGGTGAAAAGAAGTTTGATCGTTTCTTCGAACAAAATAACCCGATATCGAAATTAACATTTATTTTTTCATCGTATATCATTTAAGTTCTCTGATAGATGTAACGACGATTTAATCATAATTAAATGTAGAACTATTAAAAAAAAAAGAAAAAAGAGGAAAAAAACGCTAGTCTCGTATACATACAATTGCCTTGTTACGCTTTTGAGCCAATTGCTTTTGAGCATTAATTAATGTAAGTATTTTCTTCAATTAAATTTCGTACCTTTTAAAAATATAATTGTTGTCATAATTCAGTCATTTATTTGCTTGCTCTTTAACGACTTATATACGAAATTGAGTATATCGTAGGTTATGTTAAATATACCTTTTTTTTTTCTCTCTTCCGTTTTACTAACACGTTTTCGTAAGATTAGTCACTCTCGTTTATTAACCTTATTATCGAGTTTTACAAGCGATATTATGTTAAATTATTTGAATTAGAAATAATGATAGGTGCATAAGTTAAAATATATGACAAAGGATGATGATGTGGGGATTTTAGTCTTTCTTATATATAGACATCCAATGATTTACCTCTTTGTAGAACCAGATGATCATCGAATTAACAAAATATAGATCTAATGATTCCTATGTCGTCAATGTTGTTCAATGACTTGTAAAATATCACTGTATTCTATATAAATAAAAGTAAAGTATTTTCTTATGAATCATATAAATATTTTCTTTATATTTTTGAATATTAATAAGAAATCACTTGTATTTTCAGAACACAGTAGCTGTATACAATTTTAATACTTCTTTATTTAGTTGACTCCTATTGCCTTACTTTAGTTTTATAAGAATGGCAAAGTGGGGAGAAGGTGATCCGCGTTGGATCGTAGAAGAAAGACCAGATGCCACCAACGTGAATAATTGGCATTGGTATATAAAGATACATATATATATATAATATTTATAAATAAATACATTTTCTTATATATATTTTTAAGTAATGATTATCAATTTTCTTAACTATAGGACTGAAAAAAATGCCTGTGCCTGGTCTCAAGAAAAGATCAAGGATCTTTTCACAAATCTAGATATCGATGGCAATGGAGGTAATGTAAGAATATAATAACAATAGACAAATAATAACTATTGCGTTAC